>NW_019104039.1:0-54307 GCF_001856785.1 Myzus persicae
CCTATAAACACAACATATTATAAAATAAATATAAATAATTAATACCATGATGAATTCGCAAGGGGTCTGGTCATTAACAATTAATTAACAATTTCAAATGTTTTTGCTAACATAAAAAAACTGTTCATTTTATTTCAATTCTTACAAAAAAAATAAATTAAATTACATACCTTTTAAATCATTGACTTTGCGGTTTTGATTAAAAATATGGTGCACATTTGATTTTCCTATTTAACATATAAAAATTAATGTAAAAATGTGTATTTAACTGGTGTGGGCCTTTTTTTCATGTGTATTAAAAGTAGGTAATATATATATTATATATATCATACAATTTCAATAATTAAGCCAAATAACTAACACCATAGTCAATGGTACCTGATAGAGGTTAGACCTACATGACAAATAAGTTAGGTTTTTTTAATTTAAATTTTGTTAATTTAATACTGTTTTCAATATCAAAATTCATAAACAACAGATTTCATATGATGAAATTTGAAATGTGGTAATATTTATACATTCACATAGGCATCTAACGTTATAAAGCATAGAAAGATGGGTAAGTGGATGTCTCTCTGCTGTACAGTAGGTTACAAGTGGGTCAATATAAAGGATGGTGTTAAATTTAGAAGCGAATTCAAATCTGCTTTCAAAATGTATACCTGAACATCCTATTCATACCTAATTATTGAAGTCACTCACAATATATTTTTTTTTTTTAAATGTTTGTTTATGTATAAGGTAATATAGTATATACGGTGACAACGTGATCGTTACTACAAATTACACACACTAATGTTCATTTATTTTCAACACATTCACAAGACCCATATAAACTAAAATATAAAACGCATAATTTTTACTCCCTAGAATGGATAACTCTCCAGCCCCCTTAAATTTAATTAAATACTTACTCTTTTGCAATGATGTTCCATCAAGTCCATCAAAAACTGTAGAATTATCTCTTTTTTTTGAAAAATAATTGGTTAAATTATTGCATGTTTTTGAGATTTTTAGTCTCTCTTCTGATTTACAGGACGAAATATGTCGCTTCCAATTCGTTTCATTTAAGTTCAACTTTTTTTTACCACACGAACACACCAAGTCTAAACCAATATTTGAATTCGACATTTTGTAGGAAATTAAAAATATTATAATTGTGCACTATGCCACTATAATAAATATTAATCAAAAACAATAACTCACAACACTATAACACAGAAAATAGTAATAACTGTTAGTAATAACTAATAACTAATAAGTAATAACGTAGCTGTGCGAGCTGTGTGAATGCCAATTATATGTCTCGTCTCTCGTGTCGTCGTCGTTCCATCGATATACGATATTATACAAAATTATTACTGTGAATTAAATATAAATCCAGTTTGGGAAATTTCATAGCTGGAGCGTATATCTGTATCTATATTCTATAGTACGTATACACTATCCGTGTATTTTTAGAAATAATAGGTCGAACGTCGATACTTGCTGGTCGCTACACGACTACAGAGCTACGGAGGCCTAATATTCGCACATTATTGTTTATAAATAGAAGTCGGACGGTGGTGTAAGATGCTCGTTTCATAACTTACAATATATATATATATATATTATTATGTTGTTCATCGATAATAGAAATATAATCCAGACATTTAAACGATTATACGAATCATTGATTTAATAATTAATTTATATATTATAAAATTAATATTTAAATTATAAAATCTTTGATCAGTAATCAATGGTAATAAATAATACAAATTAAAATATTTTACAACATAGTTTTGACAAATCGTTCACCTTTATGCACTAGTACAGAGTCACAAACTACAAACAAATTATTTTATTATTAAATATTCCGACGTATTCCCACCTCACGCTGTAGGAATGCCTATCCCGAATACCGATTTGATTGTATTTTGTAACACCGTGAAAACATGCCACCATGCGAATCTATTCTGCGACGTTATGGATGATAAAATACTCATTAGTATTTAGTCAGTTACCTACTTACCTCTTATATTGGCTTTTAATCTAATGGCCATAGCCTATATTATTTAATAGTATATTTTAAATACTTTTATACATAGTAGAATATTGTTACGTTGTGGACATTTTAGTAACTTGGAGACACTTACCCAAGGCACCCACCCACCCACCAACCAAAAAAATCAGGGGTAGCAGCTGCTACCCTTGAACCCTCCAGTGTGCGCCACTGTGTCCAACCGATTTCTTTATTTCGTCATAAGCTGAACAACAACGTCGAATCCTTTTTCAACTAGATACGTTGACGGGAAAGAAAGAAGCAACAATTTAACTTGTTGCCATAGTTGTTGATAAGTGTCTTAAGCTTGACTCAACCAAGCTCGTAGGTGGAGACGATACTCGGGCAAAAAGATGCAGCAGAGCGCATCAGGAAGGCAGGAGGTGGACGGGTAGAGTGAATGTGCTTATTTTGTGGGCCAGCTTTTTCATGGTGGTTAGTGGCCCCCTCATATGTATAACTAATTATAGTTCAAGTGTATTTGGTGAATGAATGATACAGGAATGGTGGAAGTATTGTGCTAAACAGTTCTCACCCGTTTCCGGTTTTTTTTTAAAAAGGCAAGCTCGTACCGACCTGCTTCAAAACAAGTGGTGCCTCACAGTCATGTTTAAGATCGATAAACTCTATTTGTAAAGAAGGTTCAAAATCTTCTACAGATTCAAACGGAAATGGCTCTAAAATCTAATTAGAGATTTGGAACTCAAGTAGGTCTTGAAATCTTGATTTCATGTCCTTTTTGAGCTGCTAAATATGATCAGTGAAAATTAGAATTTTGTCTTCTGGAGAACACTGGTCTTCTTATGCAATATTTGTCAAGCAGACATTTTTTCGGGTAAAATAATCCTCCACCGTTTGAAAAATCGACGACTCTTTGGTATCAGTGATCAAATTTTTAGCAATTATTACTTCCTCGACGATTTCTTTACGTTCACTAATAAACCTCACTAAGCTAGTAGTAATATAGCTTATCTGTTACAGTTGATTCGTCAATCTTTAGTGCAAAATTATTTTCTCTTAAATAATTTATAAGTTTGTTTTTGATGTCATCTGCCATTTCATCAATTCTTTTAGAAACAGTATCGTTGCTCAAAGAAATTACCTTAATCATCTTATTGTAAGTACCTTATCCTTACATAGGTTAGGTTAGGTTATCGTTAGGTTAGGTATAGTATCGTTTATTTCCTTGAGAGCCGGTAAGATTAGAGTTTCGTCCATTGAATGAGGTTACTGTTTTTTACCATCAATAAAGACACCTTGTACGAAGAGACAAGTCCTTTATCAAGATCAGATGTTTGTTTTTCAAATAGACTATTCCCAGTAGCTTGTTTTTAAATTTTTGCTTTAAGAGGACGCCACACCGAAAGCGAAACGTATACAACGGCCGAGAGAATGCGCTGTTAAGTGTTTTCGTGATCCGCAAGCACGCGACGTTTAAGCCACGCCCACTACACATTGTCGACTGTCGGCCGACGATTGTGCTCATTCGGGAGCGATGTTTATTATTTTCTCGACCTCCGTCTATGACGGATCGTGTAAAATAATATACAATGCATACACGNCTAATATTCGCACATTATTGTTTATAAATAGAAGTCGGACGGTGGTGTAAGATGCTCGTTTCATAACTTACAATATATATATATATATATTATTATGTTGTTCATCGATAATAGAAATATAATCCAGACATTTAAACGATTATACGAATCATTGATTTAATAATTAATTTATATATTATAAAATTAATATTTAAATTATAAAATCTTTGATCAGTAATCAATGGTAATAAATAATACAAATTAAAATATTTTACAACATAGTTTTGACAAATCGTTCACCTTTATGCATTAGCACAGAGTCACAAACTACAAACAAATTATTTTATTATTAAATATTCCGACGTATTCCCACCTCACGCTGTAGGAATGCCTATCCCGAATACCGATTTGATTGTATTTTGTAACACCGTGAAAACATGCCACCATGAGAATCTATTCTGCGACGTTATGGATGATAAAATACTCATTAGTATTTAGTCAGTTACCTACTTACCTCTTATATTGGCTTTTAATCTAATGGCCATAGCCTATATTATTTAATAGTATATTTTAAATACTTTTATACATAGTAGAATATTGTTACGTTGTAGACATTTTAGTAACTTGGAGACACTTACCCATGGCACCCACCCACCCACCAACCAAAAAAATCAGGGGTAGCAGCTGCTACCCTTGAACCCTCCAGTGTGCGCCACTGGTCAAGTGCAGTCAAACAGATATACTTTTTGTTTAAGAAAAAGTAAACTAAGCTTACTTTAATAATAGCTACGTCTGAAAACACAATACTCCTGGGTAAGTACGATTTGGGCATGTGCAGCTCGACTGCATTTTGATAAACCTTATTCAGTTCTGATCCTAGAAATACCTATATAGAAGTTGGAATATTATTTGCCATCTATTTAAATTCGTTTTGGTGAATGATTTAATGTATGGTTAGTTAATTACAATGGAAATACTACATAATTTGTATACTTACTCTTACATTTTGTGCTGTATATCCGTAAAGACAGTGAGCAGCGGTCACTACGTACAATTTTTTTACCATTGTACCCGTGCAATGCGATGTATGTGTCGCATTTTGAATTTGAATTGAGACTACGTACGGATACTTTTTATCATCATATTTAACACCATTGTATACTAAATTCCGGTTAGTGCAATGATTCAAACCTCCTCCAGATAAATATGCTACTTTAATTGCCAGTAATAAAATGATTATAATTTTCATCGTTTTTATATGTCAAAGATTGTTGTTGTGCAAGTTACTATAAATGTTCACACTACTTGTGTTATCGTGGCAACGCAATTATTTTGTAAGCGTATATAAATTTACATTGAATAAATAATAATAATAATAATAATAATAATAATAATAATAATAATAATAATAATAATAATAATAATAATGATAACAGATAAACTCGAAAACGTTGAAATATAATGCAATTGATTCATGCGTATTTAAAAACAATTTTTTTATCTAATACTTAACATACTTTTTGTATTGATCATAATTATTAAAATGTTTAATAAAGATATGATATTGCATGCATAAATGTATACCTATATTAAATGGATTTTTTTACCAAATTCGGTATTAAATTTATTTATTTAAAATACATTGTTTATTGTACTACGGATAGAATAATTGTGGTTGAAACTGACGCTGTCAAGTTTATAAAAATACAGATTTGTTAATAATTCTTTATCATGAGATTTTTTTAAATTAAAAATGCAATAAGTATTACAGTGAAACCTGACACCTGTACCTATATAACGGGCACTTCTCTTAACGGACAAATTGACCAGATCCCGTCAAAAAGATAGACATTCTAATGTATTTCGACCAGTCTATAACGGTCACTAATATTTAATCCAACAATTTCATAACGGACAAAAATACATACATACATATTACGAAACAGCATCTATAAGGAACGCAATTAGGTCATTCAGTGAAAACACGGATTACGACCAATTACATTATCGCCGATTACGATAACGCTCATTGACTATTGAATTTATACAGTGCTTAAAAATTGCAATACATATAAATGATAACCATGAGTATCAAACGTTTTTATTCAGTTTCTATTGGTTCGCAGTCAGAGTTGTACATCTTTTCCTTAGCGATGCCACCTCCCGTGCCGCGAAGGTTAGGTTAGGTGAGCTTTAAATTTAAAACAAAAGGATTTTCATATGTGAGCGAATTAATTATCCATCACGAGCTGGAAATGCCTAAATCGAAGTCCAAAAAACAAACATCAATAGAATCATTTTTTAAAAAATAATGAATAAATTTATACAAATATAATAGTATGTACATAATACATATAATACATTTATGTATGTAATATAAAATTAATAATTGTAATTGTAATAAATAATTAAAATTAAATTCATAATGTAGAATGTATGTATATAATACATATATGTATAATATTTATTAAGATTATACCTAATATGTACATATTAATATATTATAAAATATAGAACAATACAAATGTAAGTAAAAATTTTAATTTTAAAAACATTGAAACCTGTCTATAACGGACACCTGCAGTCTATAACGGACAATTATTTTGGTCCCGTGACTGTCCGTTATATACAGGTTTCACTGTAAATAGTATATCCGTATTTGAACGAAACGGTTTATTAAAAGCTATCCTTTATAAAGAGTTGATCGTAGATTTTAGTAAATTTAAATATTTATAGTAGGTACCACTCCATGTACTAATTCCGTGAGAATAAAATGATTGTGCGATAGCACAGAAACCATTTTCATATTGCATGGAGATAAAATATTGTTTAATATTTTAAACCTACCAAACATACTCCTTAATTTTTTAATAGTTAAGTCGATATATATTATAAGTTCCATTTTAAAAATTGGTCAATGATGACACCAAGATACTTCAGAGATTCTGCACCTCTTATATATGTGTATAGTTACAATTACAGGTGTCCGTAGAATATACAGTATTTTGACATAATATCATCATGTATTTTAATGGGTTCATTGTCAAGACTTCTAATTTTTGATATGGAAAAAGATGGATAACATGTTTTATTAAAATTAATTTCTAAGGAAGTAGCATTAAACCAATTTTTTACAGATGTCCTAATTTTTGATGCTTTGTGCATTAAATTAGTTTTATCTAAATTATGAATTAGAATAGTTGTGTGGTTGTGTCATCCGCAAAACAATAAATAAAGCATTCAGTATATAAATTAGATTAGCCATCATTTGTATATATAATGAATAGCAATGGTCCTAAGACAGTACCTTGAGGAACACCGTAATTTTAAAAGTTTTGAAGAACTCAGCACATCATTAATACGAACCTGTTGACTATACGGTTTTCTAAGAAACTTTTTACTAAATTATTTGCAATTCCTCGGATACTATATTTGTCTAATTTATTTATTAATATTTTATGATCAACGGAATCAAATGCTTTTTTGACATCTAGGGAAATCCCAATAGTCGAGTTACCCTCATCTAATTTATTTGTACCTATACAAGGCGGAGAGTCGTTTGCGCACTTATTAAAATATTTTTAAAATTTACAACAACTCGTTTGCGCACAAACTAGTGAACAATGAAAACCAGATTGTAGGTATAGTTTTTCGTGTACAGGGTGCTTTAAGCTACCCATACTCGATCGATTATGACCATATAGTCTTAAAGCATAACATGGTTTCCTATAAGTTTTTATCTATCAAAAACGACATTAACGCTCGCCAAGTTCACGAGTCATGAGTATACGAGCTTAAATATTTCTAATTTTACACTATTTTTGTTAAATGTTTCCGGCGATAACTGAACCTAACCTAAACCTTATTAGTTATTACAAATCTTTTTTATACATTTTAGTTTAGTCTCCAATTGCGATTTGTGGTGTAATAACAATAAACGCTACTGTCTCTACTTGTTTAACACGGAGAGAAAAACGTTGTAAAATATTGGAAAATTTCAAATTTTGAGAGTATAGGCAATTAAAAAATGGAAATTTCAATTATCGGTGTACTAATAAATTTTGCAATGCTAGTATTATTGTAAACAATAATGACCAAATTGTCGATCAATCTAACGCGGAGCATAAACATGATGCATATTCAGATCAGGTTATATCAAGAGAAATTGTAAGTAGCTCACTGAAAAGAAAGGCGGAAAATGATCTATATACCCGTCTAAACAAATTAATACGTCAAGAGCTAAAAAACACCGATGTTGCTGATAATATGGAACATGGTGACAATTTGAAGGAAAATGTTGTTTGAGTTTAATAATTTTACATCAGTAATGACTAATGACTAATGAGTAATGACCAATTTAAAAATTGTGAGGTGCGCAGATAATGTACATCCTATACATGGATACATTTCTTTGAAAAAAAGTTTCTATTGTTCGTAAACTGTGCGCAAATGAGTTACGTTTTTGTGCGCAAATGAGTTGTAGCCCCTATACAACTGATAAGAGTTTGTAAAGCAATTGAAGTACTTACCTTTATTGTGTCTGAAACCAAATTGGTTTTCTGAAAAAATATTTGATTTTTCAATTAAATTATATAAACGTGTTTTTAAGCATTTCTCCAGAACTTTTGATAAAGTATACGTTAAGGAAGATGGACGGTAGTTTGAACAATTTTGCTTTTCAATATGTTCAAAAAGGGGTATACAATTAATGTATGTTTAAATAAACTTGGGAAAATTCCAGTTGATAGAGATAAATTAAGAACATGTACTAATGGAACTAGTATAAAGTCGATTATCTGTTTTAATATATGATTTGATAAATTACAAGTATAGAAAGAAGTACTATCTTTGTAGCTTAGAGTACATGGCTTTTAATCTCTTCTTTAGTTATATAATTAAGGAAAATCGGATTAGGGTTAGCTTTAATATTCTATTTATACGTTTTAACAGGTTTATGGGTTTTAATTTGATCCACCATATTTTCACCAACTGAAGCAAAAAATGTATTAAATTCATTAGCAATATCAATGCTATCTGTGACTAATTTATTTTCATAATCTAAAATTGATAATATATTTATTTTTTTGTTATTATTTGTTTTATTATACATTGCTTCATTTATTAAATCCCAATATTTTTTATGATCTCCTTTTGAATTAATTATATTTTTACATGTCTCTGGCGCATTTGATTACTTTTGTTAATAGGTTTCTATATTTTCTATATTTATTTTTAAGGCTGGAGTTGAAAGGTTGTTTTTTAATTTATTAAATAATTTGTCCATACGTCTTAATGATATTACAGTACCGGCAGTCTTGTTAAGAATACTTTTCAAATGTATTCAGAATACGTATTTAAATACTTGGTGTTAATTGTATTTAAAATACGTATTCGAATACTTCCTTTTAAAAGTATTTGAATATAAATACAAATACTTTTTAAAAGTATTCAAAATACTTCCACAAATACTTTTTTTTTAGTAAATTATAAATTTTATATTAAAATATTTATGGAATTTATCAAAAAAATATTTAAAAAAAATAAAATAAATAATTATAATAATAAAACACACAATTATTCTAATAGTAGACAGTAATACAGTATATTGTATATTTTAATAGATATGAATTACATATTTGAATTGTATTTTAAAAAAATTGTTTTTTCAAATGTGTTGTCGTCCATCTTTCCTCGACGTTTTGTTAGTATGGCATTGCTAATACTAAATACGCGTTCAATGGGAGCACTGCTAGGCAATGGAGTATTATGACAAATAAAAACTTTTTTTATATTAGGATATTCATTAAGTGATGTCAGTTTTTTTGTAGGGCTTCTACTCAGATATTGAGTTACTTCATTTTCCACAGAGATAGTTGATGTTCCTTGAAGTTTGTCATTAGACCATGAAAAAAAAGAAGAATCCTCAACTTCATCTTCACTATTTTCAACTAATTGTTTATGTGTTGAAGCCTCATTTTCTTTTGAATTAAAGACATTTAAAACTGTTTTTTTAAAATCCGAAATAGCCAAATCCTTTTTTACTTGGTTTTTTATCCAAACAGTTTTAAAATACGGATGTGAAATAGCTGCTGTTGTCAAAAATTGGTCACTTAATATTTTTTCAAATCGTTTCTCAATGCTTTTTATTATTACTGCTACCAATGGAGAACAGATTTTTAATTGATTTTTATTAAGTATTTGTTCATACTTGTAAATTAACTCTGTAATTGAAGGTATTAGAAAACCAAAAAACATATTTTTTTCACCTTGTAAAAGGTCTAAAACAATAGCTAATGGTTCCATCATCTGAGAATATTCTTCAAGGAATTCCATATCATTTTTATTAAATCGTACAATATCAATCTGGGAGTGAGTGGCTGACGGGGGTTTCAGTCATTCTGTTATCAGCTTGTATTTTGGAGAAATCTAAAATCTTATTTATAAATTCTCAGAAGTTAGAACCATTATAAAATAATATTTTAAAAACAAAATCTAAAACAGTACATTACAAAATATTGGAAATTTAAATTGGAGTAGAACATAGCCCATAGGAATGTAAAAAAGTATTTAGTATTCTAGAATATAAATACAAATAAAAAGTATTTTTTAAGTATTTAAAATACATTGGTTAAAAAGTATTTAAAAAGTATTTGAAATACAAAAAAAGTATTTAAATACTAGTATTTAAATACAAGTATTCGAATACTTAACAAGACTGAGTACCGGATGTAATCCATTTCTTAATTTAAGTTTTTGATTTAGGTACACGCATATATTTTGTTACCGTACAATTTTGTACTGAATTATTTATTTTAGAAAAGAAAAGTTCAATTGCAGTGTCTACGTTTGTTGAATATATAACACGTTAACCCAATCTTCTTGCAGGTTAAGAATGCTTTCAAGTTTGTCAAAAAGAACATCATCAATTTTTTTCTCATCATCAATGTTATTTTTTTGTTGAACTAAACCAATTTGATTAAACGATTTTTACTATAATGGTCAGTTATGCTATTTTGACACACAAATCCCTTAATATCATCGAAATAATTTTATGTTTTAGAAAACTATGATTAATTCACCCTAGTATCTTCATTTATACAAGATTTAAATCCATAATAACATAAAATATTTTTTTATCTAACAGTATTTACGTCTATTTTATTTAAATCAATATTAATATCTCCTCAGAATATATAATTTTTGGTACTATCAAAATTATCAAAAAAAAATGTTCTAAACTCTCTGGAAAGCGTTCTTGTAATAAGCTGGGAGATCGATATACACAAATTAAATTAAGAACAGAATCATTATATGCAATATTGAGATTCAAAAAGCTACAATAGTTAATCAAGCCTAATTCAACAAAATTAACTTTAAATGAGTTTTTAGTAAATACCATCAGATTTATTAAATTTTTTATAATAATTAAAACTTGTGAGACCATCAATTTGAAAATTTAAAGTATCTTTTTCCAACCACGTTTCAAACAAAAAGATTATATCAAATTTCAAATCTGAAGTAGGTACTTAGGCAAATAATAAGTTCATTGAAATGTTTAAAAATACTTCGAATATACAATATGTATGTTAAGGTAAACAATCCTTACTATTTTTGACAATATTACTTAAACTATTTATAAACTGTGTATTATATTTTAAATTACTATTTACATTTAGAAAATTAAAGTCGAAATTTTCAAAATTATTCATATTATAAAAATATACAATTTACCATAATTAATATAAAAAAATAGTATTTACTTTTTGTTATCTAGTAATCCCATAACGCCGTTATTTTTTCTCTGGTATCCATTTTTTGTAATAGGTACTTCTAAATTTTTGATTTTGAAAATGTTACCTCCTTCTACCTTTCTTACGAATACTCCTGCTGTGTTGGCCCATGTGTATTTGTGATAATAGTATTTTGCGACTTCTTTTGGACAGTCATAATAGTTTTTTGTTGGTTCGAGTAAGCTGGTCGTTAATGGACACCTTAGAATTACTAAACTGTCTAAACTTTGGGTGAATATATTTTGTCATAATCGGATTTTTATCTTTGTAACGAGACTTCATGCTATTAATGAATGAATCTTTAACTGATTTTAAATTAAATTGTACGACAATTATTCCGTCATTATTTTGACGTGATTTACTCCTAAAGGAGTCAATGATATCGTTACTATTTAACCGACAGTTCAACACTAGAGCCACAGTATTTACTATTTCAGAAATATTTTCATTGGGTTTTATAGGAATTCCACTTATTTCTATATTATTGACTAAGGTCGATTGATCAGTATTTTTGATTGTAGCTTTTAAAATATTTAATTCTTTCTCCAATCTATTACATTGTAATTCATAAGCTTGCACTTTATTTTCCTTTTCAGTGATTTTGCATATATCACTTTCTAACATAGATCCAAATTCATCAATAGAATCAGAACAGAAAATTATTGAATTTTCGATAATCTCCATATTATCTGAGAGAGATTCAATTCGTTTAATCACTAACTTCAAATCAGTTTTAACTGAATCAAGATCATACGCATCGTTGCATTCATCCTTTTGAAATTCGTTTTCTAAATTTTTACGCTATATACTTTGCTTAAATTTATCATACAGTTTTCGCAAATCCAACTATCCTTAACAGCCCTATAGCCTATAGGTTGTAAATGTTTTTAGTTTTGTACAATTAGGATGGAAAGTTGAGCTACAATTTGTACAGACAGCTGATTTAAGGTCCATTCCCACTGCTCCGGGGCGTGTCCGGGCCAGGCCTGGTCATTTTTCGGCATGTCCGGGTAACCCTGGTCTCAGCATTCACACTATTCAGGAATCCGTCCGGGCGTAACTACAATTTTGTCGAAACTTTGTCGTCAGTTGTGATCAAGATTTGTAACCACATGGTCGTATATTATATTTTAGTGTGATAATATTATTTGCATAAATTATAAATTCAAAATTATAGTATAGTAGCCAGTAGGTACCTATATTTTAGCCGTTAGGTATACCTATTTGTAAATTGTAGTATCCAATTGAGTTTAAAGTTTACCTACATTTAAAGTGAGTATAAATAATTTAACGACTCAATAAATTACTTAGTAATACACAAATTCATTTGAATAATTTTAATTTAATTATTAGAAAAATGGATTTTTCTAATAAAGAACTTGCAATGATGGCATTACTGCTTGACGAGGATGAACAAAAATTCCAAGGGCCTCGTAGGTACTGGGTTCACTCTGCTTGAAAGAAGCGTGATAACGAAGGAGAATTTCAAACATTATATAAGGAACTTGTAGATGATGAAACTAAATTCCCCGAATATTTTAGGATGTCCATGTACTGTTTCGATGTCTTACTAAAAAAAATCGAAAAGGAAATGTATACCACCTAAGCACCGTTTAGCTGTTTGTTTAAGGTAAGAAATTAATATTCAGTGAACGTTTTTAGTTAACTTGAGCGATATTTTGCTGTATTTTAATGGATACATGTATTATATAGTAGGTAATAATATCTAATAAGTAAAAAATAATATTCAAGTTTGTACTATTAAAAACTTATTATTTGAACGAAGAAAATGATTACGTAAAGTTCTTACGTGATGTGAAGTTTATTTTAAAGCTTATATACTTAGCAGATATATTTTCTAAATTAAATGAACTTAATTTATATTTGCAAGGTATAGGCGGAGATATATTTTCAGTTCACGACAAAATTTGAGCATTTATGAAAAAACTTTTGCTGTGGAAAAAAAATATTGAAAACAAAATGTTTGACTGTTTTGAATCATTTTCTAATTTCATAATTGAAAATCAAATAGAAGTTGATGATAGCATTATTACATTTATTTCTGATCATTTACAAACACTAAAAAATAATTTCGATTCATATTTTCTGAGTGAAATGGAGAACTATCAACAAATGAAATGGGTTTCAAATCCTTTTCAAGAACATGACATGACAAGTGGGTTATCAATAAGAGCTAAAGAAGAATCAATCGAACTATTTGAAGATAGTGTGTTTAAAATGAATTTCAATCGAAAAAAATTAATAAGTTTCTGGTTATCAGTTCAAGAAAATTATCCAACTGTTTCCAATGAAGCTGTAAAGATGCTACTCCCATTCATTTCATCATATAATTGTGAGGTTGGTTTTTCGGCAATGGTTGCTATTAAAACCAAATTACGGAGCAAATTGAAACTTTCAAACTCACTGCGTCTCAAGCTTACCAATGTTGAAGTGGATATCGATAATGTGATGAAAAAAATAGGAAACAATTACATCCTTCACATTAAAATTATATACTTATTAAATTACTAATATATTATACTTATTATACTTTTTTTTCTTAGTTACATAAAATTTAATAAAATAGTTTAATTTTCTGTTGCATGGTAAAAAAAAAAAAGGTCATTCATTGATATTGTGGGTCACCATATTTTAAAAAATTTTCAAAATGGGTCGTACAATAAAAAGTTTGGGAATCTCTGCTATAGTCTATATTATGTAATAAAAATGTGAAGTCCAACTAGTATTGTAGAATGTATGACATCGATCTTATATTTAATATCAATATATTTTTAGTAATCTTAATATTATTTTATTACAATTATGAAATATTTGTTATCTTATCGATGGGAATGATAAAATTGATTATAATAAAAATATTACATATTTTTGGCATAATTGATTTTGTTTTTTATTTTTTAGCAGGGTGTCGAGTACCAAATAAAGATTACATTTATGGGTCACCATTACAAAAAGTTTGGGAAACACTGGACTAGACAACAATAATTATCCACTGCTGTGTAATTCATCGGGAAGACAACTTAAGATGGAAATGTGATTTACAATGAATTAATGATTTCTAGCGCATTATAAGTTTTTTATTTAAGAACCATCGAGATCGAATTGCGTTGTCTTTGTAGCAATGTTGGACATCATTCGTTAGACAAGTTATCTTTTATTTCCATTACTTTTTATTATTTAGGAAGATCTTGACATTTTTTTAGTGTTGAGACTAAAGTTCCCAGCACGGTTCGGATGACTGTGTAGTTTGAGTGTGGTCGCTGAAAATGTCTGATTTGTGGAGAACCAGAAACGATTGCCCGCTAACAATATGGTTGCAACACAATTAGGTGCGTTTACATACACTGCGAACAGTGTTGGAAAGATATTGGCATAAGTTATGCCTATTCAGACACATTCAACAAAGAAGACAACAAATACAACTTAGATATAGATCAGCCATCAGCGTTTCCTAACCTTTTTCCCTCGTGGCACACTAATCCCCGCCAATTCCCAGCCCATATTTAGCCTAGGCACACTTATCACTGATTTATAAATGTATACATATTTTTTTTATAGTAAACTTCCTTAATATTAATTATTAATACAAAGTAGTTGTATATCAGTGTATTACTAGTAAACAATTTAAAATGGTGTGTTTATTAAGGATAGACAAATAATATTATTACAATCATCATAAATATATTTAATTTATTGAAATGGAAAAACAAGATACATTACAATTTCATAAAATATGTAGTCGTAGTCTTAGTGAGAAATGTCGGACTGTTTCCCCTTCATTAATCAAAATATTTCAACCAATTACCGCAATGTTATGTAAACGTTCATTGATAATCGTGCAATTTGGCAACACTACTAAAGAGGCCTCAGGGCACACCGGTTGGGAAACTCTGCTGTAGATACTACCGACGGTTATGTGGACACTGATTATTAGGAATACAAATTTAACATTGAGGTTCAACAAAAAAAAGTTAGTATTAATATTGTAAAAGTGAAAATTATGCTAATAAAAACAAAAAATAAATGAAATAAAATGTTAGAATAAGTTACAAATATTAAATTATAACATACATGTTAATATAAATTTATTCGTTAATTTTCTTTAGATAAATGTACTATTTTTTTATTAACTAACTTATTTATATATTTTCATAGTGAGATTTCTCCACTACAACTTCCATAGAAACCAGGGAAAATCACAGCTTTACAGAGATTATGGTATGTATATTTAGAGATCTTTAAAAGTAAATCATTAAAAGAAGTTTCACTGTATTACATTACTCGCTTTTTGTAATAAACTACTGTACACAAACCAAACAAACTAAATTCTATACAAATTTACATAAATTATTAAATGAGCCACTTAAAGTATTAATTTAACAATAATAAATACAACATGGAGAATAAAACATCTCTAAATATATTTGCAATTTTCGTGTACATAAATAATGTATATCTACATATATATTTCAATCATCAATGACTATAACTTCATTACCTAAATTTTTCCTAAAATATATAATTCAACAAGAATAAAAGTTCAATAGTTGTAAAATAATATGTAATATGTATAATACTAACCTAAATTCAAGTTCAAGATCATTATATTTATACACAAAAGTATCCTTTAAATTTAATTTCAATTTCCATATTGCTTTACTACAAATCTTTCTTTTTAAAACCTTGAAGCCCTCAGTAGGTCCAAAACGAACATAATTATTCCACACCCCTAAAAATATAATATTTTAATGTATATCAACTTTTTAATGAAGAAAATTATAAAATAATATACAATATACAATATACAATAATAGAACAATCAGTATAAAGGATTTTATATTCACTGCGACTACGGGGCTTGTGACATTGAGGAAAAATCATTCAGTGATGGCAGTTTGGAATAAGATTAATAAGAGGCTATGATATGTGTTAAATTAATTTAAAAATAAGGGCCTAGGGCCATTGACACATAATAGTTCTAGACATTTCTATAATTTCTTTTTAACCTGAGAATTGCTACAATTTTGAAGATGGCTTCTGAATTAGGAGTAGAGTAGTCTGTGCTATAAATTTAGTTACTTCAAGAATGTGCTAGGAACATATTTTTTTCATTTATTTGTGCACATTGCCGACTAGATTATAAAAATTTTTGGGTATGACATAGAAGCAGCTATATTACATTTTATTTTGCATTGTTTTCCAGTTTTGGCTACAAAAGCACTTTTTATCTAAAGAATTTTTTTATGTTTATAGATAATTTTTCTAAAAATTTAAACTTCAAAGAATATTTATATATTAGATTAGTACCTACAGGTAGGTTAGCTGCTTCATGCTACACAAACATGTCATAAATGTTTCTACAAACATAATAGTATTCCCTTGTCAAATATCTAGGGCCATCGGCGCCGCGAGGGGAGTGCAAGATGGTGCACTTACACTCCCTGGCTTTTCAAAACAGAAAAAATTTAATTTAATTAAAAAAATTAAATGGTATAGAAACTGTTTTATTTTGCACTCCCCTGTGTTAAAAATGCTTCGCTATTGCAAGATTCCTCAAATATTAATTTGCTATTTATTGTCTGAATGTAAAATAATTATTTTTATTTTAGACCACTTTTAGTCACGTTGCCGTGATAATGTAGCCTTATAAATTTATCGTCACCACCGCGGATTCTTCATAATGTTGAAAAAAATTATATCGCTTGTGTCAATAGAAAAATTGATGCTTATTGCAATTTTTTTCATTTAATAGATTTAATGTATGAAGCACTAAAATTAGAGTTCGTTTCTGTAAATTTTGAAGGTATAACTATGGATGGAACAAAAAATATGAATTAGGCCAGTACTTTGATAATTCAAAGACTTAAAAAATGTCTTTGTAAACAACGTTATCAACCTTTTCTGGATCTTGGGCTAAAATATACAAATTAAATTTGGACGACACGTGACAGGGTGACGTATAGTTAAACGTGAGAAAAACATTGAACGCTTAGGTAAATTCCAGCAACGTTAAGTGTTTGTCCCTGTGCTTTATTTATAGCCATTGTACATGCTAATTTAACGGAAAATTGAACAAGTTTAAACTTAAAAGGTAAATCTGAGGGTATAATTGGTATTCTTGGTATTAAAACAGTTTTTCCATCACCACAGCCCGTTAATATTATGCACTTGAGCCATGAAAAATAATATTTTTTTATTTTTATTTTACTTTTTATTTTGACTGTGGATACGCCGATGATCGGGTATAAGTGCAACTCAACCATCTTAGCAAGCAATTTGTGAAAATTCGATTAGTTATTAGTTATTTTTTACCAATAACTAATGTAACACCATTGATTATAAATACTAATAATAGATACTCAGATAAAATTAATTGTTTTTTTTTTTTTTTTGCTAAACTAAATAATTATAATAATTGTTTATTATTCTACGTCGATACCGGCATACTTAGAAGCATCTGTGGTTGTCGAGTTTGATTGTTATTTATTTTCAGCACTCGACTATTTGATATTTCTTACTAAAAAAGGTGTAGGTATTGGTATTTTATTTTCAAGTTTATTTTAATTGATAGTAGCATTTGTACTTATTTTTAATTGACAAAAGTGGTACTATTGTACTATAACCTTCAACAGAATATCGGGTATAACAGTTGAAAATTTCAGCCAAATCGGTTCAGTAGTTTTCTCGGTTAGCTCGGTCGTAGAAAACCCCTTACAATTTTATATAATAGTATAGATAATTATCTACATCAATTGAATTTCGGATTTTCTAATCGTAGCAATTAGCCCGCGTTACATTGTAGCCGTTGGAAAAAAAAACTAAAATAACTTTGTATCGTTGTACAATTTGAAAAAATATATTTTCGTATTAAATTATTATTATTATTACTATTATTACTATTATTATTATTTTGTATACAAGCATTATTTAGAAATCAAATCAGCGTATAAACTTGCACGATGCACCTCCCTGAAAAAATTCCTGGCGGTGCCTATGCCTAGGGCTGTGTTCGATTATCAAAAGTATGAAATTCGTAATTAATCGAATAATTATAATGATATAATGCTTATTTTATCATTTTTTTTCTGAAAAGTGTAGTTTTTCTAGATAACTTACGGTCAGGTAGAGGCGTGGCTGATATAGCCCCCCTCAAATACCCTATTACCTAGTGCCGTAACTAGCAAACATGAAACATGTAGTTTTTATTAATAATTGATTAAAAATGTATAGTTTATTTTGAACGAATAAATGAATATAAATATAGTTTTTTTAACCCATTACGTAATAATATTTGAGTTATAAGGGCAAGTTATTAAGGTCATACACATCCTAATTCTAGTTATGAATGGGGATTTTTGATTAGACTACTTGTATGACTTGTAATTTTGTAATTTTATTTATTTAAAGAACCTTAAAGTAAAAAATTTGATGAATTTTAATTGAGAAAAAGATTTTTAGTCCTTACTAATGTTATCTCTGCCAAACAAAGTACATACATCATCATATAATTTTTTTACAGTAGGTATCTAATTCAAAATCTGATTCCTCAGATTCAATGCCTATCATTGTTAAATACAATTTACAACAAGGAGGCCTTAAGTCTTTTAGTTCATTAAATATGTTTCGTGTAACATCTATGCCTTCAAACTCTATACACCATTTTAAATATTTAGGTCTGATTTTTCAAAAAAATATGTGCGTATGATATATTGGAGCCTTTTTCAAGTAATGTTTCAACCTATAAAAATATTAACTGATATAATAATTACACCTAATATTGCATTCATATGTTAGAATGTTTTTAATGTATTTATGAATTTACCATAAATTACACTTCAAAAAAAAGAATCCATGCAGTGATTGTTATATGACTAGAGACGGGTTGCATGAACAATCGCTAAGCATTTAACATTTAAGTAATCAATAATATAATAATAGTCCTTTAAGCATGATTTAGTAGCCTATGATTGGTCTATTAAATTGTATTAAGCAATTAAATTAATATTTTTTTCATGGAACCTGGCATAAGTGTATTGTTCATTAGATTACAATTAAAAAAAAACTTAATTAGTAGAAAATTGTTTTAAAACATAATAAAACCCAAAAAGAAAATTTTAAATAAATTTATATAATTTAGACTTTAAGTAGACATTGTGTTTAAAAATAAATTATAAAATAATTAAACATCAGGACGTAAACCACAGTCACTTATAACTTAAATTATTTTATGAATGTATCATACCACATCTGGACGCCTATTTCTCAAATGTCTAATTAACATCTTCCATTAAGGTAGTGAATCCTCCTTCAATAAACGAACATCTTCTTGTAAAACATTCATCAGCCCATCTAAGTTATTTAATTTCAAATGAAGCTCTAATAGTTGTATCCAAGTACATTGATTATCTCCAATACACAAGACAGCGTCTAACGAAAAAACTAACTGCTCTGCATTTATATAGATTACCTAAAAAAAATGATGTCACTAATTAGTCATTATTATTATTACTATACATACCTATTTAATAATAAAAAAACACCTTGTGAAACATGTTCAATGTTAAGTAAATAATAGATTCTTTTATTTTCATTATAAAATTATGCACTCATAGAAATATTTTTACAGAATTTTAAGAAACAATCCTTTATTAGTATTATAGTAATATAGTATTTAGTAAATTAATTAATTTGTTTAAAATGTATGAAAACCAAAATTATGTTTAATATATATGTATGTAAAATACCACAAGTAGAATATTTGAAATTAAAATACTTAAAAACTTTCTATTATAATATCAATTAATACTGAAACAGTATTAAAAGCAACTTCAAATAACTTCAAATAATTAGGTAATAAAGAGTAATTCCATTTATTTTTATTGTGTGGTATTGTAAGTGTACATTTTAGCATTGGGATAAATGCCATAAATATCATCCACTGGTATATAATTTTTCTATTTTATAATATTATGTTGTAATTTTTAATAATTCTTTAATCACGAGTCACGACACTATTTCAATCAGTAGGCATACTAGCATTTAACGCAAATTATTACTTAACATAAAAACGTGGGTTTAGGTATAGTATTCAGCTGCATGTATTAAATTCAACATACGATATTTTAACAAAATATTTATTATTTTTTTATGCAATAGTTAATTATTTTAAGTAAATTACTAGATACCTTGATTCAATTTTTTATATCAGAAATTAGAGTTTAATTAATTTTTCAATTGTAGAAACTCACAATTAGAATAATAAAACAAGTTAAAAATTATATAAATTAAAAATACTTGAAATGTTCACCTACATTATCTTGAAAAACATTGATATAAGAAGATAACAAGTCTTTTTTGATTTAAAACAACACATGCATATGGAAAATCAAGTCAATAATGCGCTTGCACAAAATGACGAGTATTTAAATATCGATAACATCAAAAGTTGAAAAGTTTTCTCCAAATTGTCCTATTAAATAATACAAATGTTAACATCGTAGGTACACAATATTTAAAGCATTTTTATGGCTGTAAAAATAAAAATTACTTGGATTTTGAGTTTATACGACTTAAGCAAACTCAACTCTGCTTTTAACTGCAACAGAAACTCATGCTTGGTGAGCACCTTGTTAGTGATTTTTCCATCGACTGACATACAGTCATTAAACAAAACAAAAAGGTTACGTTAGACACACAATGATTTATAATGGTTGCAAAGAATACACCAATGTATACTTACGGAAGCTCATCCCATTTCAAAATTCCATATTTCTTCAGAAACTCGCTTTCAAAATCCATCATGTTATAGTTAATAGCTATTGCAACGGTTTGTACATATACAAATGGAAAAGTTAAAATTATTAAAAACACAACAAGTACTTAGTTAGATAGTTTTTAATTAATACATGATGGGGACGAAACTGTCAGTTTTATTAGTCTTAACACTCCTAGTCGTTCGTACATCGTACCCTATAGTTGTAGTTCTGTCAAATTTGTTTTGTTATCTTCACAATTGTATAAGGTTCATTTCCCTGACTCACCCGCTTTTAAATTTCGGAACCAAACCCGGGGCTCTTGATTTTTCATCGTTTGTTCTTATTTGTTCCGAAAATTTAGTCGTTTGTTCCATCACTGTTCTCGACCTATGGGCTATAGCCCATTTACCGTGGGGGTGCCGGAGAAATGCCCCCCTCCCCAAACAGTTGTTCAAATTGCACCTATGATAGTATATAATTACATTTGACCGAGTTCAATTTTGACCAGTTTTGGTTTTGACACAATTAAACAAATTACGGTTATTTTGGTTTTGACACGATTTAACCGAAATAAAAGTTCTACGGTTCTGACTATATTCGGTTACACTATAGTGAAAAAAAATATGATAATATCTATATTGAAATAAACCAATTTTGTTTTAGTTGTTTTGAATGTTGACCGAATTTACTGTTTTGACTTAACACTCAATTCGGTAAAAACGTATTTAACCCTTTTAACTGATCAACCGATTTAATGATGTGACCGAAATATAATAATAAATATTTAAATAAAAAATATGTAGGTATCTACTGTATGTTAACTATTAAATATTATAGATTAACATTCTTAATATTTAATTAACTTAACTAACCAAATTGTATTGTTTCATCAACTTGCTCACCTTTTGCAAATTATTTTGACTAGACGTATTAAAAACTATCTTTTTTTTTTGAACGTAGGTACCATTATATTATAAAATGCATATTTTAAGAAAAACTTACCTAAGTTGGCCTCTTGACTTTGTCTTATCGACTTAGAACCAACGAAGATTTACGTTATGAAAACAAATATCTATTCTATTTACTCCATTACTCCATTACCCATTTACCCGATTATTAAAAAAACGACTGTTAAAAATAAAAATAAATATACGTCTTTTTTTTGTTTTTTCTAAAATCACATATCATCGATACATAATCTTTAAAAAAAACCAGCTTACAATGACATATGATACACCCAGTATAATAGGTATAGGTACTTGCAATTAAATTCATAATTCTTTAATTTTAGATTCTGAGAGGAACGAGGAAAGTATTGATTTAAAACGATGTGTGGATTTTTTGTGTCGGTCATCACCTTTTGGAACAGTAAAAGTACTTCGATTTTCTTTAACAGCAACTTTTAAGGTAAGGAAGTGAATTTAATTGGTACTTTGGAAGGTCAAAAGTAAAAAATTCCCTATAGTTTTCAAAAGCGGCAGGAAAAACAGAAATATTTATGAAAATCCGATTTTTAACATATTCAATTATGGTTTTTGATGTAACTCTAGAAAAAATACTTGAGAAACATGGAATTTTTATAAATTTTACAATTTTCAAAATATTATTTGCTCGTTCAAAAAGCTTGAAAATATAATTCAAGGCTTTTGATATATTGTTACGATATCGGTGGAAAAATATTAAAATTATAAAATCACTAACTTTTGTGATAAGCATTTAAAGTTCAAAATTTGGCAAAATGTATCAAAATGAAAATTTACAAATTATTTGGTATTAAATATTTATAAAATGTTTTCTAGTTAAGGATCAAAAATTTAAAAAAAAATTGCATATAGTTGAATCAATAACCAAAAAACCTAAAAAATATATAAACATAGTTTTTTTATATTGTTTTTGTGTTCATAATTTAACGAAATTATGTATTGTTAAATAACCAAAGATAATGATTTAAGTTATGTATTGATATAATTTTAAAATATTATTCGTGGTTACATACTTATCACTTCCAGAGTAAATTATTTTATTTTATACACACAATGACTTTTCAAATACAGTCGAGTCTCGATAACTCGAATTTTTTTTGTCCCTAGGAAATTCCTATACACTCAATGCAATATTTGTCGCGATAAGTCAAATATAAAAATAGTTGAGCATAGATAACTCGAAGTTATTTCTTACATTTTATGGTTAGAACAGGGGTCAAAAATTATGAAAACAGTAATGAGTATTGTTAATTTTATACTTGCAAAATCTTCACTCCAGCACAGACTATTTAAGGCACTTGTTCAAGAAAATGATACTCAGTTTGACGATTTATTACTTCATAATAACGTGAGATGGCTGAACAAAGGAAATGTTTTGCAAAGGTTTTTTAACTTACTGAATGAAATTGAACTATTTTTAATTTAGAGTATACATTTGTCTGCCAAAGACTATCACGAATTTATCGGTGATAATAGTAACATAGCAACTATTGCGTTTTTGACGGATATATTTCAACACATAAATTCGTTCAACTTGAAACTTCTAGGTAATCAGAAACTAATTTGCCATTTAGTTTCTGAGGTAAATTGTTTTTGTAGAAAAATTGACTTTTTTTTACAAGATGTTGGTAATGAACGTTTACATTTTCATAACTTGAAAAAAGTTGTAGATGAAAATCATGAGATTGATATGACAAATTTTACGAAGTTTTTGGAAAGTTTAAAAAATGAATTCGAAAGACGCTTTGCTGATTTCAGAAAAATCAAAAACGTTGTACAACTATTGAACAGTAGTTTTACTCTGCAGCCTGATGGTGAATGGATTAACGAAGCAGAAAATGTTTTCAACTGCAACAGAGCACATCTTCAAATGGAAATAATTGAATTTCAATCAGATGATGTCCTAAAAAATTTGTATAATGAAAAGTATTCAAAAACTGAAATTGATCCTACATATGATGAATTTTGGTTGAAATATGTATCTGAAAAGAAATACCCGACGTTGAAATTATTGACAGTGAAAATGTGTACAATGTTTGGCTCCACATACGTCTGTGAGTCTGCTTTTTCAAAAAGGAATTATATCAAAAACAAATTCCGATCCCGGCTCACCAACAACACCTTGAAATGATGATGAAGATAGCTACCACAAACCATAACGACTTAAAGCAGCTAGTTGAAAGCAAGATCTGCCATTTTTCTCATTAAAAATATTAATTTATAATTGTTTCATATATTTATTAAATTTTATTTTATTTTCATTAGTTTTAGTTACATAATAATTAATAAGTGTACATATTTTTATTTTTAGAAATAATGTATTTTTGACCAACCGGCATATTATTATAATTATTATGAACTTTGAATTTTTATGGTCCGCGAGAATTTTCCGAATTCTTAATGTGGCCCACAGAAAAATATTAATTGGTGACCCCTGTGTTAGAATAACCGGTTTACAATCACAAATGTACAAATGAAATTATCCTATGTACAACTGTTGTGCTGTAAAATAATCGGAAGTTGCCGTATATCTTCGCTGTGTTGCGTGTACAATTTGTAGTTATGTCTCTTAAACGTAAATTGGTTACATTAACAATTGCTGAAAAAGTGAACATTATAAGTGAGGTGACAAAAAGTGGTAAACAGAAAAATGAAATTGCCAAGCAATTTAATATTCCACCCAGTACACTTTCAACTATTCTGAAAAATAAAGACGATATTTTACAAAAATACGAAACTAATAAAGGGTCTATGAAAAGAATGAAGATTTGTGAGTATCCCGATATAGAGGTTAGTTTACTCAATTGGTTTATTCAATGTAGAGATTTAAACATTCCAATAAATGGACCAATTTTAAAGGAGAAGACTCAATTTTTTGCTACTAAACTTGGCCATAAACAATTTAAAGCTAGTCAAGGTTGTTTAAGCAACTGAAAAATTAGGAATAACTTCGCTTTTCGTAAAATATGTGGTGAAAACGTTTCAGTTGACCAATCAATATGTTCTGACTGGTTAGTAAAATAACTACCAATTATAAATCAATATTCCCCCAATAACGTTTATAATGTTGACGAAACAGGTTTATTTTATAAATGTTTACAGAGTCAAACATTTGTTTTAAAAGGAGAGAACTGTGCAGGGGGAAAAAACAGTAAAGACTTTATTTTAAAACAACCCAAACGTCAAACTCTTATTTCAAATTATTTTTCTAAATAATTGTAAGAAATTTACATATTTTGTGTTTTAAAATGTAATATTTTAATACATTTTTAATTAATAAATAAGGAAATGAGTTTTAAAATTTAATTTTTTAATTTTCATTATAGTTTTTAAATATACATATAATACTTCTAATAAAAACAAATTAAAAAAAAAAAAAATGTCTAACTTGAATTTTTTCGTATTTTTAAAAAAAATTTGAGTTATGCAACTCGAAAAATACATAAGTCGAATTTATTTTTATGTCCCTTGACATTCGAGTTATTAAGACTCGACTGTATAATTTTTTGGAAAAAATGAATTTAACCTACTGCAGTAGTACTAATGCTTAATAGTAAAATAAATTACTTTAACACAATCATCATCAAATTTACTAAATTACTAAAAAATTATATAGGCTGACGCTTTGATCGGTCAAAATCGTTTTTCGTATACAATGATTTTATATCATTGAATTCAAATTTAACACCGCTCATAACAGTGACCTACTGGCTACTAGTAACCTACTGTACAGCAGAGCAACATCCCTTTACCCACTTTTGTATCATGATTTTCCTTATTATACGGGTTTCAAGTTTTGAGTTTCAAGATAGTGTTGTATAAATATTGTTTAATATTATTTCAAATGTTTAAAACTGAATGGAAATATTTAATGTTTAATGCTTTTTTATTTTTAGATAGGTATGTAGGTACCTAATCTACTTGAATGTAGTTAACATATTTATTGAAAATGGTACGATCATACCACGTGATCATCGCGTGACTTCAGATCTTTATAACTTTAGTTGAAATAATTCAATTGTGTTATACATTTAAACATGACCTATTATTGTATGACATTTATAAAATACTGGCATTGTAATTTTTATTTTTAAATTATTGGCATGCCATGACAAAATAAAATTTATAGAAAAATGACAGTTAGAATAGATACGTTATACATAATAATATAATCAATCGTGTCCTCACAACTGAAACATAATATAATAGTTGTGTATTGTAAATAAATAAATAATAACAAACTTCAAAAATACTTACTTAATCTAATATGTTCAATGTCATTGCTTATTACGGGGATAAAATAGTTATGATAAATGTGATTAAGTAGTTAAATTTATGATTAGAGATAGGTAGATGTGCAATATTAGTATATTACCTATTTCCTATTTTTTATGTAGGTAGGATTACTAGGATTCTACTAAAATGAATAACAAATAAAAACTCTATGACATTATTTAGATTCTAAAATATATTTGTGAACATAGACTGAGTTGAACCTGTTGTAGGTACTATGAAATCTTACTACTTGAGTACTTGACCAGTTACCAACTGATAGTCGATGGCCATTTTCGGGTTATTCAAAATGTGTGTCGAACAGTAATTAATAATTTTTGATAGGTATACGAAAAAGTATTGAGTAAACAAATTATAAAACGTTTTACATTGCAAATGGTTAACTCCCATACGGCTATTCAAATTACTATAAGAATAGGTGTTTTTGCCATTTTTCATAATACCAACACATATTTTATTACATCACACATGCACATTAGAATAAATAGGTAAGAATGATCATTGATCATGCAAAATACATTTTTTAACCTAAATATTTGTAAACAGTCTTGCATACATTTTTAAATAATTGAAATATAATTAGGACAATAATTATACTTAAATGTATTTATATAATATATTCTTTTAATCATCGGATACCGTGCCCTTAAACTCTTAACCATAAGTCCATAACTGATAAATTATTATCACAGCCTTCGAAAAAACATCAAAGCTTAATGTATCAAATAATAGTTATATTAAAAGATTTTTAAAAAAGTGTCGCAAAATTAAATTTTTCATTAACTAAAATAATGTAAATAGGTACTGTTACAAATTATTTGTTGTTACACTCGCTTTTTTATTTGGTATGTACCTACTATCATCTATACCGCAATAACGAATTTCGTATTACATATTATACATATAATATATATACAATATACCCTATTTGGGTTAAGACTGAAGTGCTTTCGTTCATGACGTCTATAACTCTAAACTCTGTTGTAAGTTCCTACACGAAAGTAACAGTAAAATAATACATACATACTCCAACTCCTACATGTGAGCTGTGTAAGTACTTACACAACAGAAAAAAATGTTGTTACAATATACAACTATACTTCATTTTCATATATTTTATAATTCAGTATACTTTAGTACCTCATATAATTCCATATTTCATACAATACTATAATGGCCAGGCGTTCTGTGATTGGCTGATAGACATCGCCTGCCGTCTTTGGTCGTAGAGAATCATTAAAACATCGCTGTTTTGAGCAGCTATTAAACAATATCAAAATGTACTAGCAAAAAAGGTAATAATTAAGGAAAATTATTGTATGTAAACAAAATATATGTGTGATAACCGCAACAGCAAAATGTAAACGAGTGAGTGGAATCAAACAAGTGACAGTGCCCTAAATGATAATACAGCTCGGACGAAACGAGTTTTGATCGATAAAGTGGTTCATTCTTGTACTAAATGGAGTATAGATCGATGTGTTACACACGAATCGGTAGTATTTATAATATTATGTTTTAATATGCTATGTGTTAACGATAAAAAAAATTTTATTTTTAAATTGTAAGTATTGAATATATTTGGACACGTATTTGGCATTCTAAATAAGAATTTACAAAAAATAAGCTAAAAAAGACTAAACAACTTAAAAAAACAACGACATAATAAGGGTTTCTAAACGACAAAAATGTAGTATACGTACTATAAAGATTCAATAATGCCAAAATATGTAATAACGTAATACTCAATCTCTATGAAAAATAATGGAATCATCATGATACTTGGTAAATGTATTTGAGTGTTACAAATTTTAATAAAGCAAACAACAGAATGACCGAAATTCAATCATTTTACATCTTATTTCTGAGTGTTTTAATATTATATTGTTTGTGTTCCAGCTCTATACAATTAAACAACATTAAAAAAGCTACAACAACCCTGTTGGTTGACAATAAAATGAGGTAATTTAATTGAGTTTATTTTTATTACCTTCGTTTTTTTATTCAACATTACGGAAAATAATTGTTAAATTGTTGTTAAGTTTACATAAGTTATAATTTGTTAAACTATATTATGTAAAAACGCCTGTAGATACCGAACTACTAGTTATTAGTAGGGCTCGGATTTTGTAGCAAATGTTTCTTTTGGGGGGAGTATGATAGAAAGATAATTCTTATATATAAATACGTTTTGAATCGTTCCGATTTTAATGAAGTAAACTTTGTTTTGCTTTTTATTGCTTTTTCCCCTATTTGATACTTTTTTCTATATTTTTATATATTTTTCTTGAAAATTTAACTTGTTTCTATGTTATTATACTTGGTCTAACTAAAACCAGTGAAAAAACAAGTCATTAATATATGACTGATAAAATAACGATGGTTATTGTGCCAAAATAGTTTTATCTACAATTATCTATAAGTAGTTGTATTTACGACTCAAGGAAAGTGAAAATTATCTGAATTAAACCAACGTATTTAACGTTCCAATACTTTAGTTGACTGGTAAATATAAATCGACAAACAGTGAGGTATAGTGCTCTCTATAATCGTCAAAATGCCAAAAGTTAAAAATTAAAATTATATTAGCACCTATAAGTATGAGTTTTAATGAAAGTAACGTGATAAATATATGGTCGTAAATTCCTTTTTTAATATTTAATTTTATGTGTAATTGAAATTTGTTTTTTAGAATTAAATGTGATAAATACTTTTTTAAGGATTTATTTTGCTACAAAATCCAAGCCCTACTATTAGTTATTACTTATTAGGTACTCTATGCGGCTATACTTATTCTTGTTTTTTTTTACAGTGATATAATTAACATATAAGGAAATAAATAATATATGCGTTATATTTTACACATAAAACTATTAACATATGACTGTAAATAATTATTTTTAACAACAGCTATTTTAAATAATTTTAACCTTTTAAAAATAAATGTACTAGATGATTCAGTATTACGATTTATTTTACCATAAATTTCACTTAGAACAATAATAACAAGATCGGATTACTTTTTTCCTGTAATTAAATATAAATATTAATTTTACTTATTTTTATATTCAATAGTATAATATAGTATTAAAATATTATTTCCTAATTAATCATTGTGGTATAAAGTAAAATTATTTTTGTTCGTTGGCAATTTGACTGGTTGGTTGATTTTCTTCGATGTTTTCGGAATAACCATCATTTTCATTGATAGAATTTTGTTCATATGGTTCAATATATTCTGCGTTTTGTGTTGGGTAACTATTGTTTTCATAATCGTGTTGTGGCTGGTCATAATTGTTGACATTCGAATCTGGATAATAAGTTGCATTAGCGTCCTGATTATTATCAACATAACCATCATACTGATCTTTTGGGACAGTCTCGTCGTAATTTGCATTGTCTTCCTGATAATAGTAACCGTCATTTGTGTGCTGATCACCTGTGTATGTTTCTTGTTGGGCATTTTCGTCATATTGGTCCTCATGATGCCTTTCTGTGTTAACATTAGAATTATTGTCGTAATAATAATTGTCTTGTTCTCCATTTACATAATTTTCTTGATTCTCCTGATAGTGCTGATCAACTTGATTTTCATTTGTACCTTCCTTTGGATGATTTTGATAGTAATAATCGTCATGGACCATATTTTGCTCTGCTACGTATTCTCCTTGGTGATCAGAGTCATTGTATTGATTTTCTGGTTGTGCTTTTGGATCAACATTAGAATAGTTTTGATAATAATAGTCATCGTGAGCCGGTGGCTGATTATCATAATTTCCCTGGTAATTAGGGTCAACATACTGTTGATCTCTTTGTTGCTCTTTTATGCCATCCCTGTCATGATTTTGATAATAATAATCGTCATGATCAACGTGCTCATCTGTATATTCTCCTTCAACAACAGGTTTAGAATATTGATTTTTTGGTTGTTCTTGTTGGTTAACATTAGAATAATTTTGATAATAATAGTCATCATGGGCGTGTTGTCTTTCGACATCTTGTACTTGGGAATCAGGATTCTCGTATTGGTTTTCTATTAGATTTTCTCTTTTTTCATCTGTAGGATTTTGATAATAATACTCATCGTGTAAATGGTTCTTGTCATCAAACTCGTTTTGTTGAATGGGTTCAATGTTGTTGCTTGTTACGACTTCTTTGTTACCATCAACGAGCTCGTTTGTATAAAATTGTACGTCTTTAGGAACATGTTCCACTTGTGTCTCATACTGTTGAGTTGGTTGTTCTTTTATGTTGTCTTCACCAGGATGATCTTGGTAATAATTTGCACTATTCGTGAGCTCGTTATTCAAAATTTCATGCAATGGCTCTTGGTCTTCTGAAATTGGTTTGAAATCAGAACTAACTTGTGATATGGTATGAGTAATATCTATTTCATTGGTCGAATCATTAACAGCATTATATGGTTGAATAGTTTCGGAATTGTTTTGTTTTTCCACACTCACGTTATCATTTTTATTAATAAATTGTTGATGGTGATCAGTTGCATATTCGTTCATATTGTATTTGTTCATATTACTATTACTATTACTATGATCAACTATGGGTGAGTTAATTATATTTATACCACTTTTGTTATTATATCCATTCTCTAATTTATTATTCACTATATTCGAGCTTTTTGTACTACCATAAGTATTTTCTTTTTTCAATTTTTGTTCGTCCTTGTAACTTTCTCTGCGTCCAGTGATATTTGATTTATCATTTATATTTATATTATTATCTGTGTGATCTTGATAACCAAAATTGGTTTTTTCTGTTGTTTCCATCAATTTTGTTTTGCTATTATCATTACTATCACGTCTGAGATCAAGGTATGTATTTTCATTTGATATATCTTTAAGCATAACTTTGTTTTTATCATCTCGTGTCTTCGGGTAAATCTGAATATCATTATTACTATCATAATTTATCCCATCATTATTATAAGAATGTATGCTTTTTTCTGACAAACTCGAATCATTTCCTTGAAAATTATTTTTCAAATTTAAATATTTATCAGATTCAAAAGAATTTCCAACTGAAGCTAACTTTTCTTGTTTATTTAAAGATTGTCTTCTTGAGCTTACATTTGTATTGCTTGGTGAAATATTTTGTTTACTTATTGAAACTGGGTAATCATTTTTTTGCAATAACGATGTTCGACGATTATCATCGAGTTTCAAATTTGATTCTTTTCTCCCCAAAACTAATTTTTGATCTTTCGTGTTATAATCCCCATTAGTATTTTCTTCAATTGAATTCGTACGATTAGGTAGATCAATATGTTCATCACCGAGATCAAAACTAATTCGCTTTGGAAATGTCAAAGGTATTTCAGTTTTTTTTTTATATAATGTGGATTCAGAATAATGATCATTGTCTTTGTTTAATTGAAAATATTCGTCGTCTGCAGATATTCTTTCTGGGGACGTAAGTATTGAGTTCTTTTTATATGTGCTTTCTCTGGTTACTTCGTTTTTTCTATTGCGTGCACTGGAATCTAATCCTAATGTTGAACGTGTTCTGAATGTTTAATCTCCTTGGCCTTTAATCTCTAATGGATTAAAATCGGTATAATATGTAGGTTTTTCATAACTGGGAATCATATACTTTTCAATACGGTCTTTGTGTGGGTTCCATACATAATCTCGTATTTTTTTTTCAAGTAAACTGCTGGCATTTTCCAATTGAGTTCTGTGACACAAAATATCTCGGTGGTATACGGGTGAACATGGTCTTGTTATACTAGAAAACGATCGCTGCCCCAAATGAGGTTCATAATAATAATCACTATCATCATGGCCGAGATAAATATTATTATCATTTGTTGGATAATATCTTGAACGATGTTCAGGTATATATGGCTCAATATTTGATTTATCAATGCGATAATCATTTGTAGTTCGGTAACCGTAATCGATCATTGAATAAGATGGTTCTCGTTCAATAACTCTCACTGATTTCGGATACCGTGTTGGCCAATAATGAACTTCTTCTTTTGGATATTGCTTAATAGGTTTTCGTCTGTAAAATCTCTCAGTGGTTTGTCTAGGATATTGAGCTATAGGTTTTGATGTAGGAAAATAATATACTTGGTATTCTTGAGTATCTGGTGTTTGAAAGTTCACTGTCTTTCCATATTTTTTAGAATTCCTTGGCATGAAATATGTGTTATTCTGATCATCATGTACCGTGGAAAAGTCATGAAATCGAGGTTTATAGTTAGTATTGTAGTTGCTATAGTCATTCGATAAATACATATCAATTGTATTTAAATTGGATGTTTTTTTATGTTGTCTGAAACCCAAATCATCATCAAAAACTAAATACTTGTATTTGTTATTAAAATCTATATGTTTATGATGTTTATCCGTATTAAATGTGTTTGATAATGATTTAGGTTTATCCATTACACCTAGATATTTTAGTCTATTATGAATAGCCGATCCATCCAAAAGTGAATTTTGTTCTTTTATCGTTTCATCGAGTGTTAGTTTTATTAGTCTGACATAATTGTCACATCGCTCCTAAAATAATAAAAAAAATAAAATTATTCATTTTACTTAATAGTATTAAATCATTTAGCAAGTATTAAATATTTATTACAACCAGTATAACTTTAAAACAATGGAATTATAATTAGATTTAATACAATGAATTATTAAATTTTAAATTATAATACTTAATAATTTAAAACCGATATTTTTTATAACAACTAACAGCTCAGGAATAAATAACCCACTCAGTTGTGTGATTGTTGTGGCTTAAGTAATTTCAATGAGTAATTTAATTTAGTCAACTACCTACTCAGTTTTCACTAATCTCAAATAAACTAAGAGTTTATTCATTCACTTACATTACTTAAATGTATGAAATTAATGAAGAAATTAAATTTAAAAAGTAAATATATATTTTAAATATTATAAGTCTATTATTAAGGAAATTTGTAAGTCTTGCCTGAGTAATCTAAATATACAACTATGTCAGTTATTACTGTGTTATGGCAATTTTGAAAAAAAAACAACTGAATGGATTATAAATATGAATATATTATGTAAATATAGTTTTCATTAAAAATGTAATGTCGATATAATGTAATTAAATGTATTACCCTTAAACATCTCATTCTATCGATTTTCTCGGCCATCATATTGAAATTTCTCTGAACTCCATCCATTTAGAAATGTAAAATATTTATGAACTATCCTCGGTATGAACTGTACCAGTACTAAAACATATTAATTAAAACATGTCTATAGTAATTAATCATGTCATAAGTAATTTAGTTTAAAGTCAAGCAAGCTATAAAAGTAAAATAACTTCAATATAACAATGTGCACCTTCCTAATATAAAATATTTGTGTAAATTGATACTTAATATGTTTATAATTACAGAAGAATGTCAATACTTCAAATACCTACACAAAAAAACCAAACATATAATTAAAGCTATATAAGTTCAAAGTTCAAAAAAAAATATTTAATTTCGTTAACTATAAAGGTAGGCCAAGGTCTAACCTATTACAGATATTTTAATTTATAAATTAATAATGAAAAGAAATATTATCATAACTATGGAATATTCAGGTAAATCGATTAAAGGTATTACTCATTTATTACTATTGTAGCATATTTCATATTAATATTTTTTACAAATAGTCAAAAGGCAGTGTAATTTTATTGAGAAAACTACTATTGTAACCTAACTTTAGAATATTGATAGACATAGTAAGGAGTGTATTAGATACATGTATTTCAAATTCTGAGAAGAGCAATGAATGTACTGATTTTATAATCATAATCATAGGCGGAGCCAGAAGTGTTGTTCAGCGTATAAGAAATCTAAAATTAGGAGTAGAGGGGGGAGGGCTTATCTTTAAAATCACTAAAAGGTTTTTAATGGTCACTTTATTTTTGATAATGACACAATCGACATACGTTTACACGATCGATCTTGGTGTAGGATTAGTTATAATAGAATGTTGATAGAATGCTCTTACACTTTTTTTTTAAATTTATCGGAATATAGATTATTTTTTTATCATCAGACCACTCATTAGTCACAGATATTAGATTGCAATTTTCAATGAAGTCGTTAACACATTCATCAGCTTCGCCATTATAAAATTTGGGTTTAAAAAAAATTGGTTTATATAATATATTTAAAGTTTCGATTTGAGTGTTTATATTATCCGGCTTCACTAAATCAGTATTCTTCTTTATTGAACGCGTATAACAGGTGATCTATCACGAAGACTAAAAGGTTTAGTTACAAATCTAGATCGTTATCGTCCTCTATTTGATTTTTTGATCAATATAGAACTTAATAAAAGTCTTAAATCTACTTTTTCGCTATTTGTCGAAAACTTGGCACCTAAAAATCCTAAAATTTGTATTAGATCTTGTTTAGATAGTATATGATAAAGATATAAGGATTTTGGTACATAAAGTAATTCAATTTTTTCCTCTAGGGACTTCTGTGTAAATTCCTTTTTTGAGAGTTAATTTGTAAGTTCTAACGAAAAAAGAAACCTAATATCAAGTTCAGTGATTTATTTAACATCACTGGGTAATTTAATATTCCTAAAATTAGAAAAAGTTTTAGTGATATCTGAATACTTAACTGTTTAAATATATGATGTACCTACATCCGTTTGGCGTTAAACTGCAAATTATCCGATAAATTATCAATTTTCTGGTAGTTTTTTGGGAATCATATTGATATTACAATATTTAAAATGCAATCTATTCATTTTTTCTCAATTTAAATGAAAACGGACTTTCTGGGCGATTAGGGTGTGCAGCTGCATACCCTGCACGCCCCGTGGCTCCTAATATGATCATAATGTATGTTTGTTTTTTTAATTATTTTTTGGGTGTCTATTTACACAAAAAGTAGTTAAAACAATGATTCGATTGTCCACTTCTTTTCAGGTGAGAAAGTGAATCTAATTGGTGCATTTGGGAGGTCAAAATTTAAAATTCCCAGTATTTTTCAAAAGCGCAAAACAAAGATTAAAATTAAGGAAAACCTGGAATTTTTGTTTTGGTGTAACTCTAAAAAAATTACTGCAGATACATGACATTTTCACTGTATGTTTATACTTTATTCAAGTATTTTATATGGTTATATAATTTTCAAAATATTTTGATTCATGTTGTGCTATTTATCGGTTATATTTTCTAAATATTTAACCTGATTTCAAACAAAAAAAATAACAATATTTTTTATTTATCGCCTGGGTTACTGAAGCGCAATAGCAAATATTGTTGTTGCACATCTATTTACACCATTCTTCGTTACATCGGAATTTTATTCCAATTTAATAACTGCACAAATACGATATAAAATATTATATACTGTATGATAAATAATATACTAATATGTTATACCTATATTTATATATGCGTTGCATTTGCCAACAATTAGTTTAAGTTCAATCTATACCGTGGAAAGTAGGCCAATAGAAAAATAACTTATTTATATAAGTCATAATACATAAGTAGTAGTAGGTTCTTATTATAAAATAATATAGGTATTGTCGTATTGATATTAAGTACTATAAGATATCTTTAAAAATAGAGGCTGATGCCGTTTATACACAGAATCGTATTTCATATTATACAATGGTTTAACATTGAATTAAAATTTATCACGACAATAATTAGTTATTTATTATAGTAACCAAGTAACCTACTATGAAAACAAGTATTATCTCTAAATGTACTTTAACAATGAACAATAGTCCCATAAAAAAAATATTCAAAAATATGTGATAACTAGAAAATAATCAAGATCGTTGATTAATAACTCATGTAAATATTTTCGTGTAAAATAAAAGCTAATGACCTATGAACTATGAAGCCTAAGTAGTAAATTGATTAATAATAAAATAATAGAACCAGGGAAGTCGGCATCGGTCTGCTGTATAGAAGGTCTCGAGTATTCCTCATCTCTAAGTAGGTCAATTGATGTGTAATTGATGTGTTAAATCTGAACTCAACGATAGTAACAAACCATACTTACGAAAAACGATTCTAAACAAAGACGGTGTATCAGCCTATCGGCTTTTGTATTATACATATTTTTATATTAGTAATATATTATGGTAGATTAAACTTATTTTCACCAAAAACAAATCACATTATGGAACATGCCTAGTAATTATTATTATAATAATATTCCGCATATGATATTACCTACATTATAACAAGCTATTATTTAAGTTGAAGCGTCGAGTAAACAGATTATATCCTATAATATTTGCCTACCTAGATTTAATATATACAATGGAATAAGTCAATACTGAACGGTGTGAATAAATAGCTCAAAACAACCTAATCTAAATATTTTGAAAATGTAAATTATGAAAGTATAATTGTATATAGTAGGTATATAATAAATATTAATAAGCCCACCGCGATACGTTGTATCGTTTTTTTGAGTAGTATAAAGTCCTTACGAATAATATTTTATGAATGACAATAAAAATAACCAACATTATTATTTCGTCGAAATTTTAACTTGAAATGTCTATATAGGTAAAGAAAAACTGTGCAAATATATTTTTGAGATTTTTAAGTTTATGTAAGAAAAACTTAAAAGGAACATAGATCAGGTAAGACCCAACTCTTGTATTTAATTTATGAGCTTCACAGCTATATAAAACCGAAAATCGTATATAATTTTTAAAAATTTTTGATTTGACACTTCGTGTATTAATAAAAATACACACATATTTTCTTTTCTGGAATTTTGTATCCAATTTCTAATATTTTACACTGAGCCTAAAATTGTTTATCAACACTTCAAAAAAAAAATTCAAAAATTCAAATTGCCTATAAATACCTCAAAAGTTAGTATAAATATTTTGAACATTTTATCATAAAGGTATAGAAAATTATAATATAAATTAAAGTGGAATGTTTTAAGTTTCTTCCATCAATATTTCTTAATTAGTACTAAATAGGTAGTAAAAATCATAAGAGCTCAGAGTATATTATCTACATACATATTTTGTATGACATAACAGAGCAACACAACACATAAATATTATAAATAAAATAAAATTCAACATGTCTTAGAATATTAAAATAAATGGATATTATACGTTTGATTGTTTGAATAACCAATGATGTGATCAAAGTTCAAACTGTCAAATAAATGTATTTGTCTTTGATCTAAGCTTTTCATAATTTGTAGTAGAAAAAATTCAAAGACATTTTGATTACATTTTCAAACCTAAAGAATTTAAATTAAAAATAATATGAATTTGTTAACTTGGAATTTTATTTATGGATATTTTTAAGAAACATGGTTTTTATTAAAATTAAAGTTTACACGAATCGATTCAATTGATAATTTAAAATAAAGTTCATGTAAGTAATACATTATTTTAAACTAGGTGTATGAAAATCGAGTTCATGAATGTATTTGTTTATTGTGTGATGTACTGTAATAAATTCAAACATTATAATAATTATGAGAATATGAGTGCAATTAGGTACATAAATACATCAATAGACAATAGTTATCATATAAAATACTAGTTAAAAATAATTAATAATCTAAAGCTTATAAAAAAATTAACTTTAAATGTAGAGATAATACATATTATTTATTATATACTAATATACTATGTATATAATAACCTCAGAACAGAATAATAAGATACAAAAATTACAATTTATACAATTATAAGCTGAATTACCGATTGACAAAAGAAAAATCGCGGGAGATATAATAGAGGATAATTTGTTTTTTTTAGGTATTTGAACAATATGTATCTTTACTACGGGTGTTAGGTACAGATCATCATCATTTCATGATGATCATAATTCCATAAATAGACAACAGTTTATTAATTTAATGGGTAGAACACGATTGAGAACGTTCTCACATGCTAACTTTTAGGCAACGTTGCCACGTTAATTAAAAATAAAAATAATAAAAATACAATACATATACAATATAATATATAAGATATCAATCACTATATTTTGGTTACAAAATAAACTTACATGGAATTTTGTTTTAAATTTTCAATCCTTAGCTATTAAAGTTAAACATTTAATAAATTATTAACAAAAAAATCATATTTAAATTTTAAATTTGATAAAAAAAAACACACACACATATCATTGTACCTATATATATATATATATATGTATGGTATATAGGTATATATAACGGCAATAGTTTGAGCGTAAAAGCCTAGCTATGATAATTTATTATTAACCGTCGACAGTGTGCCAAATGTCTCTTGTTAATCGCATGAATTGTCCTACATTTTTTAAACAAATTGTGAAAAATGCCCAAAAAATGCATTTTTTTTAAAATAATAAAAAAAAAAATCAGTTTACACATTTTATACTTACAAAACAACGTTTCAAAACACCAAAAAAAGATGCCTTTGCATCAAAATCCCAGCCCTAAAAAGTATTACTAAAAGTTAAGATAAATGGCAACGTCGCTAGAAATATCGTTCTCAATCGTTTGATTTTAAGGTACAAAATATTGTTTATTTGATCTGCCGACATCGTTCTCAATCATGTTGCTAAAAAGGTAAAACGTTCTCAATCGTACAACACCGAATTTAATTATATAAATAGGCTTAGTATTAATTATAAGATGTGTACTTCAAATGTTATCAAAAATTATTAGGTAAACCAATTGAGCAAATTAGCCCTCACTATATTATTATGATACAGAAATGAACAGGTATTATTGGCCTTTAAAATATTTTAAATACTCGTTGATTTATAGATAGTGTTATTTATATAGCTGACATAACTGCAAGACTAATAAAAAAACAAAAAAAATGAAAAATAAACAATTATTTTCAAACATGTTGGAAGGATTATAATTGTGTTTAGGGAGAAATCAACTACCCCAAGTCCTCCTTAGTTACGCCGGTAAATTATTAACTATATTCATATTAATATATATGTAGGGATAGGGATAAAATAACAAAGTTTTCATAAGTAGGTAAAAAAGTAACTGTTGTTTTGTCGATACAAATGTATTTTATTGCATACAAATGTATACTATGATATCGTATCGGTATGATAAGCAAAATAAATTGGACGATCGTTTCGGCACGGTTTCGTCGCCGTCCACCCACGATGTATGGACGTATGGTTATAAATTATAATAAAGACATAACTTTAATTTATAACAATTAATAAAATGTATACGGTTCAACCACAATAACAACATACATAGTATATTCACATAGTTTCAACCAAATAGTACATGTTATAATATTATATTATATGGTAGTTACTCGTACTCTGGTATAAATGTAGATTGTAGAATGTAGAGTACTGTTAGCACTCGGGCTTCGGCGATCAATATCGTAACGATTAGTAATTTGTCTCAAAGGCCTACGCTGACGAATATAGGTTGGCAACAGCCAACAGCGTATACTCGTATCCAGTGGTTGAAATAATGGATAGGTACCAAGAATTCCACTACCTATTTTTTTTCAGTTAATCACCTTTTTAATTTATTTTTTTTATTTTTTTCCAAAATTACGTATCCCTATAATGTCTCTATAACAGTGGTCATCGATCACCAAAAAGCGGACTGTAGACAACTTTACCTGACCCGCTCAGACAAGATATTAATTTTTAATTAGTATTTTTGATAGTGGATTAAATTAATTTTTCATTCAGTTATTTTATTTTTTTATTTATCTAACTTTCTTTTGATAAACATATTTTGTACATTCAATTTTTATGGTTCTCCAAAAATATTAATCGGTGCGTCCCACGTCTTATAATATCTACAATATTCCGCATTCGTATATTTCCGCGGGATGCATAAAACATATAAGTGCATTATACAAAATACTATAATGATGCGCATAATTGTATTTACTTATTACAGTACTACCTGCTGTCAACTGATGTCTGGCTGGCGCCTACAACTATAATGTCATTATTATAGGTAGGTACTGTTGGTGCTGTTGAGTGCTGTGCTTGGCTCTGCGATTTAGATACTGATATGCTCGTTATAGTCCAGGAGATGAAAAGACTAAGAACACTGACCGATAGGGGACATTGCGTTGTCTTTTACTATCTTTATGATGATAACATAGGTAGATATATGGTATAATATGTTTTATTGTTTTCAGGTGTAGTCGGTTGCGCCCACGTTCGTTGGAGTTATAATATTGACGAGCCTGCCGCCATCGACGGCCTCCATCAAAACGTCAATACAATCGTTATACGAGTATAATAATATAAATAAAATTGATTTAGATGAATCGCAGAAGATGGGACACGCGATATTTAAGTATTATATTAAACGCTGAGATTCTCGTACGTAAATCGGGCACTGTGTTACTACAATATAATAAATTTTTATATTTGGTATACATTGGTACACGCGATACACCGGGACACGTGTACGCCCGAATTACTACTGTCGAACTACCAAGTACTACTACAGCGATCGCGGTCGTGTGCTCGGATTTTTAACGGCGGCAGTGGCGGTACACCGTGTCAACCGGTACGGTTTCGGCGCGTCGTAAATATTATATTATAATATATATTATTATTAGCTCGAAGACGACCTGTCGACTTCAGCAGTTGACGACGACGAAATTACCGTATTTTTATTATTATATTATGTCTTACGCACATGATATTATGCGAATAACAGAATAAACGTAAACGCGACGACAGGTGTACCTATGTATATAAAACGAAGCCCGCCTATCTGCGACGGTTTTTTCGAAAGTTCACCTTGACACGAGTTTCAGACTCCCGAAACAAAAACAACAGAAAAAAACGTCAAAATATAAATACATAATATATATAATACACCTATCTACCGACTCTCCATCGCGATGCCACCATATAACTTATATACAGTGTATACAATATATATTATACACCTGTGCATACCCGGGTAGGTACTAGGAACTAGAAAGGTGTGTAGTACTGGGTTTGATCTAGTTCTTTTTTTTTCCTTTCCTCGTAGAACTTATCGTTGAGGCCGGGAGGAAGAGAGGTGTATATATATGACTCATGGACACGCGACCCGGTCGTCGTCGGGCGAGCTGGTCGTCGTTGCGCGCACGTAAACGTGAAAAACTTTTTGAGCATCGTCATTTTATCATCGCTGTTATTATTATTGTGTATGTGTATCTAGCATTGTACAATGTGGGTTAGACACCCACCCCCGATGTTTTCGCGGGTTTTTATTACGTGTAGGTATATCGTGTTATTATTATATATCCTCTTTTTACATGTCATTGGCGTGTTTTCAAAATAGTCTGCCTTGCCTACGACGCGTTGTCATTTTTTTTTTTTTTTTTTTTAATTCAAACGTGTATTATGTTTGTACATATATATTTTATTTTTCGCAAAGCCCCGTGACTGTCACCGAACGCCGTAAACGGTGGATGGCGTGGCAAAGAGAGTATTTTCACGAGGCCTTATTGTATTATTGTGTAGCCTTATATCATGCGACTTCTTGTGTCCCCGGGTGTTACGAGAGTGCAGGTCAAGTTCTGCTTTCGCTGTATAGGTTATGGCCTATGGGTACAGTGAATATTATTGTGATCAAATATTCACATCACACGATAGCGCTTATGGCTTTAAGTCCTGGACGCATAAAAACTTAAAATAATTAATGTAAACCGTAAAAACAAGAGTACGCTTAGGACTGGCTATGAAACGGGCCTTATACTGACAGGGCCGTATTTGAACTTTTTGCACCTTTGGGGCAACATATTTAGCATCCTCCCTTTCCAAAAAAAAGTTATTTCTTAAAATGTAAAGTACAATTTATGTTTCTATATTATGTGGCATAACTGCGATTGTAGAAAAAAAGCTGGAAAACCTATGTATTACAATGAATTTAGAACAATGGTGCCATCAAAATGTATCTGTCTAACTTAGATTCAAAGTTAAAACGTAAGTTAAAATAGATTCTATAAGTGAAACCCTTTTGAAGTTCACGAGTTTGAGTATTCCTTACATTTTGAAAAGTATTCACAAAAATCGATTGGAAGCTAAATTTCATTTGTTCCGTCTTCATGAAAAAAAAGTGTAAGTAAAACAAAAATTAAGATAAAGACATTTTATAGTACCTAATTCTGTAATATTAATATTGTATGTTTTTTTCTTATTGTAAAAAAATTGCACTATACACATTGCATTGAAAGAAATAATTACCATCCAGAAGCGTGACCAGGACGAAAATATAGGACAGGCCCGGTTATAATTATTTTAATCTTTATAAGTACAGTATTATGATGTAAAAATATTAATAAATGATAATAACTACCTATTTGAAAACAGGGTAGGGCAGGGGCGCAGGGCCTAAGTACTATCATTTATACTCATAAAATGATATCAATCATCGTATAGTTTATCGCTTGTAACAATTGAATCTCAAAGATGTCAAGCATCGTATCTTTAATGGCAAATTCTTCAATGTATTTAAAACTATAATATTTGAGTCTAATCTAAATAATACCAATATTAGGTTAGTCAGATTTAAAAAATGTTATGGGATATTTTGTTGACCTAACCTAACCTAACCTTTGTTGATGGAATTAAGTTTGTGTCATTAAGATATGCACTTTAAAGCATATTACATATTGAGCTTATTATCATTTTATTATCTAATTGTTTAATTATTTTATGAATTATTGTATACAAATTGTATTATTTTTATAATTATTTCAATAATTGTATTTTTGTTACATTAAATAAAACAAAATTATACCCAACCAGAGAGTTAAATCATTTACCTTTTAGATCTTATAAACACTTACACTTACTAATGCATAAGTGTTGGTACATGCAAGTGTATGTACACTTGCAAATAAAATACCACAACCAATATTTTGTTTCCATGATGTTTTTTATGCTATATTGTTCATATGGTGTTTTGTATGTATTATACATACATAAATACATAATACATATATATATATAATATAATAAATCATGATGATGATGGTGTGGCCCAGTAGTAGAAAAAATATACGCATGTATTATGCGCATCAGTAATAAGTAAGTTTAATTAACATTTAATGAAGTGAATATTAATTTTGAACTGTATTATTTTTACATAATTTTAATAAATTACTTTAAACACATTTGGAGTCAATATAACTAAAAAAATGTATGTTATATCAAATGTATTGTCATTTAATGGAGTGAATATAGCTATTGAAATGTGTTAGTTCTACAAATTTCTGACAAATTACACTTATTACAAATAGAGTCAATATAACTTAAAAATATTTGTTAAAATTAATTTATTTTTACATGTTATTTTTAAATTAAGAGGAATTAGAATAATCTATAATTGGTGTTATTTTTACATTTATTATTACAATCATTGTGAATAATTACGTAGTTATTTTGAATACTGTTGTTGTTGTATCCACCCCTGCCCCTTAATACAGTTTAGGCGTACAAATCAAGCATTTACAATAAATTCAATGTTTTAACAATAAAATGAAGTTAAATCAACTACAATTTAGATTTGAGCGAAAAACGAAGTGCAAATGTGTATTACATTAACACGTTGGTGTGTTAAAACTACTATACTTTTCTATGTGTGATAGGTACTTTAGTAGGTACTTATATTTGATATGATTCAACTATCTCACCATGCGTATAAATGTGGTCACTGATTACTTGAAACAAAACACAATTATTTTATTAATCATATCTTAAATCTATTAAATTTACAAATTATAAAATTTGTAACCGAAAAAATTATGATTAGAAAATATCCTACATGGAACTCACAAGTTACGATCTACTCGGAAAACAATGAAAGGTTTACCTAATAGTTGTACATTAAATCTTAATTCTACCACAATAAATTATAAAAATTATTACCATTGTGATTGTTAATACTTCGTGAAATACTAAAATGTACAAATATGTAAACATTTAATCTAATCAAACTTGAATTTTCAAATGCCTTTAAAATAATATTGAGTAATGATTTATGATTATGAAATACCTATGGATAGATATTATAATAAGAACATTATGATTAAACTTTTAATATAATTTTAAGTTTTCAAAATCATAATATATTTACTCAGATTGTATGAGAGGAAGATAATTTATAATCTAACTTTAAAAGTCAAAATCACCTATTATAATATTATACAAAACCAAAAACACATTTTGTTGTTATTAAATGGGTCCACTATGATTTTAACTATTTTTAAGATTGCTACTACATGGTCCATTCGCTCAAACCCATCAAATACTTTTAGTATCGTAATTATGAGTAACTTTACAGTTAGTAAAACACAGATTATTTGTATCACAGTAGGAGTGTTTCAAAAGTAATAATATTGTTCCAAGTATAAATATATATAAATTATAACAAACTGCATTAGAATATTCTATTGATTAAAAATAATAGGTATATGATCTAATATTGTATACATGCATATTTAATCAATATAGTTATGCTATATACCTAGTAGGTAGTTCGAAGAATAAAATAAATATTCTCAGTTTACGTCTTAATTGTATACATAATTTCTAATATTTTTGTGTTTTTCGTAATATTTTAATCATCTATGAAAAATTTAAATGTATATACAATCATGTATATTTTTTTTCTCCCCGAAAAATAGTTATTTTGACTTGGGTATCTTCTTTTTACTTGTGTAAATAATAAATATCAAATAAATATGTGTAATGTCTATAGACAGCGTTAGCCGTTAACTGATGCTTTACTGAATTTAGTATTTAATGCTACTGATTGCAACAACATACATTGCAATGAACAGTAACTTTCAGTAAAAAGAGAATATACCAAAATAAATTAAGTGGCTAAATAGTAAGTACCTGCCTGACTATCTAATAAGACTTATTTTCGATAGAGTATATCGTCGAATACTCGTATTAGCCGTCGTACTGCATTACACTCAATATTACTATCAGTTTCAGTCAGTGGTATAAAACTATGGAGTATATACTATATGCTCATTTATACATTTTACGCACAACTAATCAGATCCAACTCTTCAAAAAGTCACTGATGAATAGTAGTTTGACATTTTATAACATTTAACTAGATAATTTCTCTTAGCAATTTTTATTAGGCACTCTGTGATTGCGACAGCTGGAACATATTTTACCCCTGTGGCCCTGTCTATACCCTCCAAAACACCACTGAACCCTTGGTTGTCGTATACATTTTAGTGACCTACTCACTGACAAGGTATACTCAACTCAATAGCACATACTATTTACTAATGGTAGGTATGTTAAATGTTAATATACAGCTGACTGACTTCCTCGGTGTTTTTTTTGTAGTTGTAAAAGTTTATTTGCTTTTTGAGTAACACCGAACACTCGAAATCAGTATTGGAAAATGGCATAATATAAAGATAGATACAGGCGTTTTCCCGCGCTGGTAGTTGTTGAGGGGGAGCGATCTCCCCCCTCCCACATGGAATTGACCTGAAGGCGCCTCTAAGTAATTGGTATCGGGTACTGTCGTATCGTGTGTCACGCAATAAAACTACTGTCGCTCTGAGCTAATGACTCTCTCCAAAATCAATCGGATTAGCGCTGATAACAAAATGTGAATGTACGATGGTCTAAGCTAGTCTGTTATAACTTTACGCTCGTTCCTTTTAAATCAGAATGACTCTCACAAAGATATTATTTAATGCTGTAGGTACTTCTGGTACTTACCTACAATTCAGTTTAAACAAAATGTGCGATTTCCTCGACTCAAAGTACGAACATGCAATGTTTCTTTCAAAAGGTTATAAGGATACGGCTTTTGATCAGCAAAACTTTTATTGATACTAATATCAAACATAAATTTATAATATTGGGCCCTGGTGTGGAGTGGTGATTGGCCGCAGTCACTAATATTTGCTGCAACCAAGCATTGTTTGCCGTCACCAACTCCCGGATGGGTGACCACCGGGTTTTTAGTGACAAATCCTCTCACCATAATTCACATACACTTGTTCCTCAACCATCCGTAACCAATACAAAATGATAATAGCCATAGTTGCCAATACTTGAGTTCAATACAAAAAAAAAAAATTATAATACACTTAGCCCATGATACTGTAGTATCTACCTAGCAGTTGTGAGTCTTTGCCAATCACCATTGATAATATTATTAATAAATAATATGGATAGGCTCAGGGATGGGCGAGGTACTCAAAAATCAGTAGCACGATACTAGATACTATAGAGTATAGATACTTGGATTTGGAGTATCGAGATACTAGATACCCGATACTTACATTTTAAGTATTTAGATATTCGATACTTACATTAATTTATGTATTAAGATACACGATACTCGAAATAAAATTAGCCACAGGTTTTTTAAAAATTTTATTTATACACAATTAGGTATATGTATATTAATTTGTTAATATAGGCCACTTATTTAATAGGTAACTTAATAATAATATTCTACGACACAATTAATTATTATTCGTGTACATAATTATTTAGATAGTCATAAACTACATAGGCAATAGGTACGTATCTATTGTATCTATACTTATCTTATCGTGTTCATTACATACTTTATTGCCGTCATCGACCACGCGAAACGTAGACTATACTATATTTTATAGTATATACAATATAATTAATATAAAATATGTACGATGTACTATGTCGTACAGATTATTCGGATATCTAATATAGTTCTATAGGTACTTACATATATACCCCGTCCCCATGAGAAGTTATTAAATAGTAATACTTTATCATAATTATAATAAATGATAATATGACTACATTTATACATTCAATAATACAACAAACTCAAAATACATATTTTCCCAATGAATCGTTCTGTTACTGTTCGATCAATATTTTATCTATTATAGGTTTATTCCTTTATCGTGTACCAACAATAATTGGTACATTGGTTAGTTATTTATACCATTACTTGTAAATCAAAGTTATGCATGAATCAATGGCGTTTTACGAGGGGTTTTATATAGGCAATCTATAATACTTATTCGACTATTACGGTTTTTACCTTTTAGGAATCCCGGTATATTATACGTTCTGGAAGAAAAAGGCTCTTACTTTTTTGATTCTGGCGATTAACGGTACGGATAAATACCTTCCTTAATTATACTGTCCGAACATAACATACTTTCTGAATTATTATAATCCCTAAATTTCACCATGACGATTTCATCAAATATTTTTTGTTAGCACTAACCAATAATTTTTATTAATTCAATTAAAAAACCTTGTTCTCGACTTGATAACTTTAAATGTATCTATGTCATCCAAATAATAAAAACACTACGTTATGGATAAAGGGGTGCGTACGAGTTGATTTCCGGGTACCTGTTTACCTGCACCGACACCGTTGAGTTGATTCCCGAGTCATCAGAGGTTACGTACTAGTTGATTCCCTATTGTTGTATATCAATTATCAATAGATTGCATGAGTTAAAGAGTTGAAGAATTTGTGGATTACCTATTTGATAGTTATATTTCTCCAGAAGCTAGTTTTCACCCAAGTATATGGGCTCAATTCTCAACTACTTTAAATAGAACTACCAATAATTGTGAGAGTTTTCATTCTAAGCTCAACAGTTGTTTCTATAGTGGGCACCCAAACATTTTTGTATTTATAAATGAGCCTAATCTTAGAAGTACAATCAGAAACGTACATTAAATGCAGGAGTAATGGAACTAAGAAATCTAAAAAACAACAAGAAAAACATATTTTTTAAGAGAAGAGATGTCACGGTATACTGGTAATCTCATTACCAGATACCAATTTATAAAAACAATGTGTTACAAATTTTTATCAAATTACCTACTAAATTTTTTTATATTTTTTTACCTACAGTTACTTATAAATGTTTTTAATAATAATATAATTCAATAAATAATTAATAAATAAAAATTGAATGATTTTCAAAATATGAAAAAACTAAAAACTAAACAGCATTTTTGAGATACTTGTCAGCCAACCTCCTCGTGGTGTTTCTTGGGTTATGCTAATAGGCTGAATATTTAACTAAATATTGAATAAAATATATAATGACCCGGGAATCAACTTTTACACTAGAAAGGTCTCGGGAATCAACTCACTTAATGCGAGATAAAGTTCTTCCCTATGTGTGGTGGAATTTTAGTAATTTTACTATGAATGCAGAAGGAGTAAAGTTGTTCCGAGCAAAAACGATTTTTGCTTTATTTTACATTTGTAAGATGGGGAGAATACATGCGGGTACCAGGTACCCTGAAGTAAAAGAAATTAATAATAAATAATTAAAGGACTGTACGTTTTTGTGATACCTACATTATACTATGGTTTTTCTGAATTATTTCTGATGTTGTTACTGATTAAGAGGATGCCATACGATTCTGAATAATTAATTTAACTCGGTGATATTTAAACTTAGAGTGAATTGACCTATAATCAAATTTAGTAGTAAGAATATTATCAGGTCGATGGCATAGATTTTTTTTTGTTTCAATTTTAAAGCGAGTTATGAGCATTTTAAAATAATAAATTGTTTGTACGTCTTAAAATGCTCACAACTCCTTTAAAATTGAAGTATAAAAAAAAACCTGTGTCATTGACTAGATAATATTCTTACCACTAAATTTAATTCTAGGTCAATCCACTCTAAGATCAAACATAACAGATTTAAATTAATTATTCAGAAAGTACACTGTGCTATGTTTTGTGTTTGTAAGACTAAGACAAAACATGCGGTATGGCGTCCTCGTAAGACACATAATATTTGGTTTTTTGATTTCGGGGTATTGGTAACTCATTTTATTCATTTCCAAGGTGGCTTTTAAAGGGTTAGTTTTAATACTGAGAAAATAATTTTTATAAAAACGTACTTCCACAATCTGTAAATTGCTTGTACAATTATTATTTATTGTATTTGATGTAAAAGGACATCAAATATTCAAATGTAAACAAAATCAGACTCTAAATATACCCTATTAAATTGACAAATCTATACATAGGTAAGAACTCAATATTTTTTGGCTCTATAAAAATTATTATACATTAACAAAATGGCACACAGCAGTTTGGTCAACACTCAACAAACTCTATTAACAAAAATAAACATAAAAACATTCATTAACAGCAATACTCAAATTGTGCAGTTAAGTATCGATTAAAATAAATAATATTAGAGTTAATCTAATGTGTATTTTTATAGATGTAAACGTCTTGGAATAAGAACTAAGCGCATGGAAAATATGAATCCACGAGGGATTTCTTTACAGAAACCCTTTCCTGGATAACTAATATTGTAATTAGATCATGCACAATACCTTGTACTAACAAGCAGACATTGCTTGTACACTGGTATTAAATTTTAAATTTATAATAAATTATAATAAAGATGTACAAAAACTAAATGACAATAACGGAAACAGAGATAAAAATCTAATTAACATTATACTATCCATATAATATACAAAATATGATAAAATAATGTACCATGTATAAAGTAATAGTTATGTTAAAAAATCATGTTATTGATAGTACTATCAACAGTTACTGAAATTTATAATTGAATATAATAAATTCAATTGCGAATTACTAAAGATATAACAGATATATATAAAATCTCCACAAATATATTATAATTCTTGTATTCATAAATATTGCTCTACTAATTATTATGTGATTAATGTTTTGTTATTTCTTCAGTAATGAATAAGAATATTAGGCATACTCAATTACAATATTGTTGATATTATTTTGACAAAGATACACATAATTCAACTGTCTCTAATGACAATGAAATCTATTGGCATGTAGTGTTTGCACTAAATTTGGTGCTAGATACTGTTGAGTGAATAAATACCATATAATACATATAATTAGACACATGGCCACTGGTTTTTAATATATTTTAACAATTTTGTTCATTACTATTCACATTAAAAATAACAATTACGAGTTAAATATGAAAAGTAATAGAAAAAAATAACACTGGTTAAAAGTTAAAACATAACAGAACTATAATACATACTGTTGCTCATAATATTATGCTAAAGGTAAACACAACATTTGAGAAAAAAATACATTTTTATTTTGTTTCACGATATCATCATACAAACAGGATTCAACACTACATTTTTAACAAAGTTATTTCACTTGGAAGTATTTTTATTTGTTACTTCTTTTGGAGTTGTTAAACAACAATTAATTTTAATTTTTCAGTTAAAGTTTTTGGGCTTTTATACAAGGTTTACCATATCGTTTACCAGCTTCAACAAAAAAAGCCTGTTCCATTTGCTTAACCAATTCATTAAAAAATGTATTGGCTAATGCTGAATGTAATTGCGATTTAAATTCATAAGATACAAAAAAAGTAATAACACAAGTATTTGGATTATCTTTTAATCCAGGATCACAATTCCATTGAGTTATTAAATATTTGAATAAATTTCCATCACGGCATTCTGCTTTAATCATACGAGGGCTATCAAATGTTATATGCGATACATAACTTTCTATTATAGGAGGAAAACCGATTTTTAAATAAGTTTTAGCATGATCCTTTCCTTTAACTATGACTGTAGATTCTCGACAAAATGGTAAAAAATTTTTATAATTTTTTGTATCTTGAATGACATCAAACATTTGCTCTGGAGAATAACTGTAAATTATAAGTTTAATTAGTAAATAAGGTAAGTATTGTAAAAATATCTAAATTATGTCAAATTTACCCAATCAATTGTTTTTCTCTATACAATTTTTTCTGGTCATTTCCTCCAGGATTAAATATATTTATAAATGTTCGTATATGTATGGAACACAGACATTTAGGAGTTATTGCTATTTTTGTAAGACAATTAGTGGAATAGAAAATGTCTTTGCCATTCATAAAACTGATAAGTTTCCATTCCCTAAAAACAAAAATGCAAGTAAATTAATAGAGACATATCAAATTAAATATTATTAAACAAAAATGGTAAACAACACAACAAATTATAATAAACTTGGAAAAAAACTAAAATAATATATTATTTAATAAATATCAAATATAACAAAGTAAAAGATAAATAATGTTTACAAAAAGTTATGCACATATTATTTAAAAAAGTTGAACAATTATTATTATTTATAAAATACTTTAAAGTAATATAGTGATTATATATCTCAATAAATTGATTCATTTAAATAATAATTTGTTTTTATACAGAGTGATTCATCAAGCATGCTCACCCCCATTTTTCCTTTAATACTGAATTTAAAAAACAGAAGTTTGTATCTCTACAAAACACTCCTTAAATAGAACAAAAAATTGAAGAATTTGAAAATATGGTCTTAAAGTATATTTAAAAATTAAAAAATCAGATTTTGAATAACTACGTTATTGAAGAAAAAAGGGGGTGAGCATGCTTGGTGAATCGCCTTGTATTTTTAACAAGCAAAGAAACTAAAGAAACCAATTAAATTTTAGAATTTATACATTAAAAGGTGTTATACACTTTAATTGTTTTTCTCTGGAAGTAAAATTATATTTTAAAAATGTATCTACTATGATACATGTATAACTATAAACATTAAGAATCATTGTACTTATAGCCATTAGCGAAACTGGATGGGGGGTTGGGGGTCTGGATTTTCACCTATGTTTACAGTATACTATTATTTAGTAACTATATCCTACATACCTACATACATTTATCCACTTATAACAGTCATCACAGTACCCATGTTTAAAATGCCTTATCCTGAAAAACATTCTTTGCAATGACATTACTAAACTTTATTGTGTTGAAATTACTTCCAGAAAATGCGTATATTTTTAATTATTTGAGGAAATGATAAGTGATAAAATTAGTAATGGTTGATTTTAAATTAATAGGTATCGATGTATTCAATATTTTTTCAACATTTGTATTAATAAATGTACCTAAAATAATTAATTAATCTACTAGGTACTAAATTTTAAATTATATATTACACCAGGCTACTGTTCTACTACATAACAATTAATATTAAAATATATTAAAATACCTAATTTATCAAAGGTTTAATTATTTATTTTTCAAATATCAACTGTGTTTAGTAAAAATACAGATTTAATAATTTAAATAATTTAATTTTTATTTTAGAATAAGGTATATTATGTATATATATATATACTATTATGAATTGTAAAAAAAAAATAATAATATGTGTACCAATTACTAAATTACTTAATAGTTTTTTTTATTGTATAATAAAAATTGTGAAATTGTGAAATTTAACTAAACTTATTTCTTTTATAGCACATGACCTCGAAGATGTGCTGCTAAAATTGAGTAGGCGAAAAAAAACCTAATTTTAACTTATAACTAATGAATAAAAAATACATAGGTATATTTATCAAGGACAAAATATTTTTATATTATTGTATAAACACTACATGTATTTGTTATCTTTTTTATTGCATGAATATTGTTTAAATATTAATATGCAAAATACATTATAAAAATATTTGAAATTATCTTAAAAATACAAGAAGTTATAACATTTTTCAATGATAAAAAATCTTTACCTGTTTTTTGAATACACGTTCGTATTAGCTAATCGCCTAAAATTCATTAACGTTGCTCTAGACATGGCTTCAAACTAACGAAAATCGAGCAACTACAAGGAACCTTTAGCATAACGTTACGTAATTATTAAAATTGCTGAGTAGAAAACAATTTATATTATTTTTAATTTTACTACTATCAGTACTATCAACTACTGTGGTTTGCGTTTCTAAGGCCTAAGCCGCCGATTGTGGAATAACATTTTTGGGACGAAAACAATTTTGTGATAGCTTATCAGCAACCATAATGATTATCATGGTGCGATACTAACAGCGACAGTGTCGTGTACTCCCCATAATCAATAGCGTAAACGAAGAAATACGTCATTATGTCCAATAGCATTTTATTCTGATTATCAGATTTAAATACCTATGTAATTTTAAATTATAAGTGTATGAAGTGGTAATTGCACAAGTTCACAGCTGCTGAATTAAAGCATTTTGATTAATATTTTAATATTAAACACTACCTACACGTGACTTTGAGTGTAGGCAGGTAATTTTAAAAATTAGGATGGTCATTTATAAATAACTAAGAAACTCTTATTATTACCTATTAGGTATCATTTTTAAATCTTCAAGCTTGCGCATGAACTTCGTTAATATTTAAAAAAAAATTGATAAATGATGTTAACGTATAACTGGAATTGAACCGCTGATTTGAGAAACGACGTAAGTCACAAAATATCACAAATTGAGCGGAATGTGTTATCAAATGATAGACGGATCATATTGTGTGAACATTTACAAAAAAATATTTAATTTTACCCATTTTCGGCCTAACTCTTGACCGCCGTCTAACCTGGGCTCACCACATCAAAGCCAAAACCTCACAATTAAATTCCCGTTTACAAATAATCAAAACCCTAATAGTCAACAACAAACACTCTAAATTAAATATTAAACTACTCCTTTACAAATCTCTTTTAAAGCCAATTTGGACGTACGGCTTACAGCTATGGGGTAACGCAAAAATATCAAATCTAAATAAAATTCAACGATTCCAAAATAAAATACTAAGAAAAATTACCAACTCTCCACTATATGTCTCTAATCACTCCCTGCATAAAGACCTACATATAAAAACAGTTCAGGAAGAAGCTAAAAATTATTACAAACGATTCCACCTACGCCTTAACTCTCATCCAAACGAACTAGTAAAAAATCTGGATTCATTAACCATTCCTGGTAATCCTCCTCGTCGCCTTAAGCGTAAATGGTGTAGAGACCTACTTAATCCTTAACAAAAAATAATAATAATAATTAAGTTAAAACAATAATATAAAAAAATAATAATAAAAAAA
>NW_019104039.1:54376-104754 GCF_001856785.1 Myzus persicae
ACATAAGTGTCATCGGTGGGTGGCTTCTTAGCTCATAATTTCATGTTTTTTTATTGTGTCTCAGCTCATACTCTTATTGTGCCGATTGTGTACAGATTGTGTATTACTAATAAAGAAAAAAAAAAAAAAAAATTTTACCCATCGAGATAGATAAACAATACACAATACGTATTGTTTATCTATCTCGATGATTTTACCACTGTAAGTAATCAGTATGAAAGATAAATAACCATGTATCACCGATATCGTAAAAACAGTTTTTTCTTGTTTTCTCTGAATTACCTTTCATAGACTTAGGTCGTATCTCAAAAAGGTAGTTCAGTTATAGCCTATAGGTATCATATTATGCATTGAGTAGTGAGTACCTATACTTCAGTAATAACTAATGGTTTCGGAGTCTAGTTACAAGTTAGAGTATGTACTCACCTAATAGAAGGTACATAATAGTAGGTACCTACCTATGATACAAGATTTGGTTCCTATTGGTAATATTATGTATACTTTTTATTGCGCCAGTCATCGATTTTATAAAAACAATTTAAACTTGATAGATAAGTATTTTTATCCATACCAGTCTTCTACGAAAAAAAAAATATGTAGAAAATATTGGATTCTATACCAGTCATATACCAAAGATAAACGTACAAAATACGTGCATCTATACCAGTTTTACATGGAAAATAAACGTGGTCAATATTTATATAAATACTAATTTTAAACGAAAATAAACATGTTTTGTCTTAATCTATACGCAAGTTATATGATCAATATACGTATAAACTTGATAAGGTCAATGTTTATTAAACGTATAATATTAGTCAAATATCTGTCTTTTAACTCAAAAATATACCATAATTAAACAATTTTTAAACTAAATATTAACGTATAATATACGTAGATTTAGTTCAAAGTATACGTGATATTATATGTTGTATATCCGTGTAAATGTTTGCTAGGGTAGGTGCTAACTACAAATTAGGTACCTACCTATCTATTATTGGCATTATTAATTATTATCATTATTATTTTGGATTTTAAATAGATGTAGGTATCTAACTACTTAAGTACTTATTGGTTCTATGGTGATATTTGTATTTTATTTTTAGACAGTATCATTGTGGAATAGGTAAAAATTATCCCTAAGTTTAAAACTTATAAATAACAGTACGCCTGATGCCCGTACTAATACAATATTTCAAACTTATTATCAAACCATTTAGAAGACAGTTATTGATTAATAATATACAATTATAAATCAAATAGGGGACACAATAATTTCCTACTTAAAGACTACGTATTGCATTAATTTTTGCCTGTTCACATAATTGTAGATTAATAGAGATTCTAATTTTCTTATTTCTTTTATAAGTTTAAAGTTCTTAATATTACTTATTGTACAAAAATTATAGATTGTAGTTCTTCAAAATAAAGTCAAATATATATAAAAAAGTTCAAAGTTCAAACAAACTATACATTATATAATATTGAAACATAGTAGGTATAGGTACATATTATAATAGTAAAATTAACAAAAAAACATAGGACAACTCATTACTCAAAGTATCGATAGAATAACAACGATGTTTGTATTAGGCCAAGAAACTAAAAAAATTAATTCAAGGCTCCTAATAATCCATGCATACCAAAAGCAATTTAAAATTATTGAACATATACTTGTAAAGTTTTTTTATAGACATTTGAAGTTCTAATTTTGATGATATAGGATATTTAAACAATAAATAAAGATTTTAACATTATTATGCTGTATTAAATCGTGAAACTAATATTTAAAAATGTTCGATAGAAAAAAACGCAAGTTCAATGACTGACGAATTTTCAACGAAAAATGGTCAATAAATCATTGAAATTAATGGAAAAGCTGTTTGTCTTGTGTGTTGTGAAACGATTTCAATTTTAAAGAAATTAATATCAAATGACATTAAGAATCAAAACATGAAGACAAAGTCGCCTATTTGAAAGATAGGTTAGCTACTATTCAATAGAAATATAGAATTTAGTATATTATGTTAGTCATAATGCCATAATTTCAGACATAATTTCTAACCTACATAACACTTATTAGTTATAACTTATAACTGATAACTGATAACTGATAACTGTAGGAAATGTAAAAATCTTTGCGATCATTCACTATTTATAGGTGTATAGTATAAATATTAAATATAGATACTGCTATAGGCACTACAATATTTCAATTAGGTAGGTATTTATACTGCCTTCTTATAATTTACAATGTTCATATTAATGATTTATTTGTTTGGTAAGCTCATTAAAGAGGATGTCTCTGTCAGTTTATTTATTTACATGACCTAGTTTCTAGAGGTGAACGAAACTACCCTATGATATGACTTTTTTTCAACAAACATTCGTGTGTAGTATAGATACCTACCTTGCGTGATCGTAGGTAATGTTCATATGATATATAATATTACATGATTTTATGTTCAATAACAGTATAAACAATAACGAAAATTAAAATTATAGAAGCTACTGAAATGAAATATGACAAACCGACAGTTACTTGATTTAATATTCGATTATTTTTTCGATAGGTAGTATAAAGAAAGAAAGTAGTTTTGAGTCAGGTTTTTAAAAGTAAAACTTATAACGGCTGGTGGACGTCCAGACATGATGATCTTAACCACAGTATATATTATAGTGCATAATATTCTCATCATTACTATTTGCAATGGTCTCAATATTTACAACGTTGACACAGGTCCAAGGAATAACGACACAGTTGGTAAGTAATAAAAAAAAATTTTTCATGTCAAATTATATTATAAATAATTATTATTTATTTTCGTGAATTATTTTATTAAACTTAGCTATAATCATAAACCCAGAGTTTACTGCAAGTAAAAATAATGAAATTTGGAATACCATTAATAGGCACATTTACAAATTAAAGCAAGATGTATTTAAACAAGCTGGAGTGTCTGTTGACGTTTATACAAAAACTAACATTAAACTTTCGAGAGGTAAAGCAAAATCAAATTGTATAATATTTGTATTATAAATCCTCCCCCCCCCCCCGTAATTACGGCAACTATAGTCAATCTATAAAATGCGAATCCTGATAATAACTGAATTTCAATTGCATATGCCATATAGTATTTGAGAGCACCTGTATGTAACCTTTTTTAGACGAACCTCGAACAATTCATGTAAAATTGAATTTAAATTTTACAATACATAATTTACACGATATTTGGAATACTTACCTAATGAGATTATATTATAATACAGCTAATGAGTTTAATTTGATTTAAACTTTAGATATGGTTTCGATCTTCATTGTATCATACTGTGATGATATTTGGGATTTATATTATAAAGCTGAATTTGAAGGATTAAATGGATTACTGTACATTTCGATAACAGGTTGTGTATATAATTTATAATTCACATAACTAATTAGGAAAATAGGAAAAAAATTTAAATATAAGGTACGTAAAATTTTTATATTTTGTTAAATTAAATATTTAGGAGCATATATTCTAGTAGGCAGTAGCGAGTAAAGTTTAATCAATTATATATACTAGATACCTACGGTACCTACCTATATTTTTTATTAAAATAGAGGAATATGAGTGAAATAATCATATAATAATAATCAATAGTTCCATAAGAAGTAAAATAATCTTCAAAATGTTTAAGTTTAGATAAATCATTCTATATTTTAAACAGTATAGTTCAGAATTCAGGATTATGGGCCGAGAAGGTCAGTCCACTTTTAAGCTTAATATATTTCTAAGGGTATTTTGCTATTTAATATTTATACCTATCGCTATTTGTAATTTATAAATTTCTATAAGTAAAACTGTAAAACGGTAAATCGAGCTATATTTTTCAAAAAATAAATCACATATACTACAAAACTACATGTAGGTATACATGTCTAGTATAATTATAGTTTAGTATGTGGTGTAATACATCAAACGAATTTTGTCAATTTCAAATGATTGTAAAGACTAAAGAATATAATATGTAGCTTCACGCTAAACTTTTTTTTTTAATTTTAAGTTATAAAACCTTAAGAGGAACCTTGTATTACGTATTTCATCATTCGGTGTTAGAATTAAAAATGTTATACATTTTTAACTAACTACAAAATAATTTTTAAATTTTCATGATCTTGTTGAACATTATATTTTTCAATTGCCATTGGAGTAATTTATGAGAATAATTGTATCACATTTTTAAACTTTTTTACCGATATATACAATTTATCTTACATAAATCAAAAAAAAAAATATTCAGATACCTAACAAATAACCTAAATAGTCAAAATAGTTTGAAAATTATATCACATTGTGGCTCTAACTTTTAAATAATAACGTGATGTGTCCTACCAAAAAATGTGTTTTGACACTTTTTTTGGATTTATTGTTATTTATTTTACTTTGGTCTAATAATTAAAGTGTGTTATTTGAATTTTAGTTCGAAAAGTTAATTTTAAGTATACAATACACTTGCATTAATGTTATTGATTATAATATATACTTAATAATTATAAATTACAAGTAATAAAACATGTTATATTATTATCATCATCATAATTTGATTTTTTTGATTTTTAATGAAGTGCCTTATCATGGTAGGTAATTAGAATGAAAAAATCTGAATTTTGAAATCTTAAAAAGTTTGTGGTAATTATAGAAAGAAATAATAGCAATTTAACTCTGTAATGACGAGTAAGTTTGTAATTAAGTTAGTTTTAATTAAGATATTAATGAGATAGATCCTATATCATGAAAATGTTGGTTATTGACCATGTGGTCAATCTATAAAAGCACCGGCGTTTTCAGTCTAAAAACTCTATTTTTAACCTTTCAAACTATAAAAGCTAGAAAGTTTTAGCTCATTAGGGCTTGTTAAGTAAATACAGAATTTGAAATTTAAAAGTTAAAAAAAAATATATTTAACTTTTTAACCATAAATAAAATAATCAAATTTAGCTAGAGTACATAACATAAGTACATATTACATAACTAACATATTGATAACTTATTTATTTCAAAGTCAATTTTTTGTACCTTGGGTAATTTGCTTCCGGGCTTTTTAATATTTTAATTTATCCATAATTAATGATGATGTAATTCTTATAGATAATATGTTCGAATACCCAGTTAATTAGCCAATAGCTAATAAGTAATAGTAGTTAATATTAGTATGGTAGGTAAGTATATCGTACACAATATATTAAGTATACAAAAACAGATACTTTATTTAATGTGCTCTTAAAATGTTGAAGGCATACGAATACATTACTCATTTATTAAGTATAAGGTCATACTACAGAGGTGGCTAAACTTATTTCCATTTAGATTAACTATGAGAATACATTTTTTCGTCTTTGATTATCGACTCTGGTAAAAAAAAAAATATTTTTTTATTTTTAAGTCTTCAGAGCTAATATAAAATATAAATAATTAACATAATATTATAAAAATAATTAATCTAAAATGTCAAATTATATAACAAATTAGTGTTACACATTAAATTTCTAAATATTTTCAAAATAAATCAACAGGTAGGACTGTTGGCGTAGAAGCGTTGTATTGCATATCGTTTGCTAGTTGATTATAATCGCGGGAATTATTACCACTGACTGCTAAACCAAGACGCAGACATTAATGATCATAAAAACGTGTAGTTTCGTATGCAGATTTTGAAGCTCCCTTAAAATGTCATTTCACTCAAATAGGTTAATTTGTAAATCCAGTATCTACTAAAAGTAAAATGTAACCAAGTTGTATCAAAATAAATGGGGACCGTCTTTGGACCGTCCGAGATTAACCATTTGGCCGCCTCTGGTAGATGGTTGTAGAAAACTATAATATTATACATTTTTATAATACAATGGCTTTCCAATAATTTCTATATGACTATATGACATTGGCTAATGTTTCATTGTGTTGCTTTGAAATGTAAAATTAATCAAAGTGATATAATAATTCCCAAGTAGAACACGATGTAGGACGTAGGTCATTAATCTTTATACCCTGATGGCATAATAAATGTTTTATAATTTAATTATTTCTTAGATACTGATTGCCCGAGACTACCAATTGACGAGGCAATTACTATTCCTCTGACTGCCCATCATTCAGAACTGTCTCAAATGATATTGGATTTAAGAATGTCTAACGCGTTTTCATGGAAATCAGCAGTTTTAATGCATGACAATTCTATTGGTAATTTGCTTTAACTGTTGACAGAAATAAGAAAGTAATACTTTACACTAATTCAACATTAAATCATTAATATATTTTTATTTCAGGTGATAGCGTTTTACAACACATTGTCACTTCATTGACAAAGTACTATCCAAGTAATATTTTATCACCATCCATAGCTATTTTTGAAATTTATACTCAAGGATCTGAGTGGAAGAGGTATTAATTGATACTTGAATAATATTCACTAACACGAGCTCCACTTAACACAGAAAATATTTTTTTAATATATTATAGATTTTAGATATTAGTCTACAGCCTATACTAATATTCTAGTATTATAATTTATAGTAATAGGTATATTAAAGTTAAATCTCATATTGGACACATAATAATTGAATAAATTAATTTAAAATACAAGCGTTATTCAATACAATAAGAGATAATAAATGTCAGACGTGATAAATTGGGTATTACCTATAGCAATTTTAGATTTCGATACTGTATCGGCGATACAATATAAATATCGTGATTCACAGATCTCTCAAAGCAGTAAAAAATTTTAGTGTCAATCTTATATTTTATTAATTTATTTTATTTTTAAATATGTTTCTTACTTTTAATAAATTATAGCTATCCAATTAATAGAATAATTATTTTAAGCCAAAATTAAATATAAAATAATAGATAGCTATATATTTTAATATCGCACAATTTCTTTTTGACCATGATAGTCCGTATGTTAAGGGATGCTATTTGAAATAACTATGCATAGAACTACAGAACCTACTTATTTTAATACCATTGTACCAACCGTTTATTCATTGATGTTAAAGACATATTATATAAAAATTAACCAAACACTTTAATATAACAATTATAATTTTTGTAATCCATTATTTGTTCTACGCCCTAAAAGAGTCACACAAATAATTATTCTGTATCATATACTTTAAAGGAGAAAATTATTTATGGAAGATCTTGAACATTTTTTAAAAATGAGTGAAATGAATTCAAATTATATTTGCATTGTTAGCATTCATTATGTACCTCTAATCCTAGACGTGGTAATTATTATTGCATTTAAAGAATAATATACTGCATACCAGAGTATAAAAGTGTATATTTAATAATTTTAGGCTAAATCGTTGAATTTGATGACTGCTGAAAATAGCTGGCTAATTATTATTCCAGATATAGATTCATCCAGAAGTAATACATCATCATTTACAAATTTATTGAGCGAAGGAGAAAATATATCTTTTATCTACAACTCCACAAAAACTGGTTCCAAATGTATTGTAAGTTTACAATGATAATATCATAATACCTATATAAAATGAAAAATACTTCAATAATATGATGTTATCGTTATTCGTTAGAATAATACTAGGAACACTAACAAACATAAGAAAACCCGTTATAAATAAGTGATAAGGTAATAAAAAAAAACTGAAATTAGTAAAATAATTTTTAAATATATCGATACATGTTCAACACATTATTTAATACTTAACATCTAATGTGATATAAACAATTTTACGTACCTAATATTTTTCATTAGTACTATAGCAGATTAATTTCATTTTGACAAAAAATTACATGTGTAAGTTTCATTGCATGTATAATATAATACGGATAATAATATACGTACTCTAAAAGTATCATATACATTATAATATACACGAATAATATTTTTAAATTACAACTAAATAACTAAAACTGTAATTCTTGGTTTTAATATCTAATTTCTTACAAATTTGAACCCAAAATGTGTACATAAAATAACTGTGAATATATATATTTTAGATTTCATAGTATGAATTATTTATGAGAATCCTTCTTATACATTTATAATCCTTAGTTATAAAAATTGAACATTTTATAATATTGTAACTACAAAATAGTTTGAAAATGTTTAAGATTTTGATAAACCTTGTAAACATTTGAGCTTTAAATACTTATAAAATAAAATGTTGCCTATGGGTCAGTAATATTTCTCAAATGCTATTATAATTACTTATGAGGAACCTATCATGCATAGAAAATGATAGTAAAAACATTTGATGAAAATTTCAAGTAGCTACGATTATTACTTTTTGAATAACAACAAAAGAAGAAAATCGCTGTAAGAGAATTTGTTAGTTCATGGGTGAAAATCCAATATCGAACTACAAACGCTCTTAAAAACTTAATTTGAATTTACAGAAAACTTATTTTTGTTATCAAAATATGTAGGAACATTTTTAAGTGAATCTTGTGTTACAAGCTTAGTTATACATACATTTTCTTTTATGAATTTTTGACCGAAATAATTTAGGATTGGGATGACACAACATCTCCGCTTAAAATCGTTTTTCAAATGCAATTATGTATCATTAAATTCAAATTTCACATATCCAATACAATAACATACTTGACAACAACTTACAGTAGAACAGTATTGCTGTACCCAATTGTCCACTTTTTTCAAATAATAAAAATGTCAGTTATATTTTGTCTGCTTATTAAGGCTTTAAGTATATCAGTTATACATTAGCTTAAAATAAATATTGAAGTTAATAATTATAATGAATTTTTCATGAAGATACCAGAAAAAATTAAAAATTATTATAATAAAATTACCATTTGGGTATCTATACTAACCTCATTCAGCATGCACATATGATACTTCTATATGTCTATATTTTAAACCATTTGTTAAGTGTTGAATTCACTGACAATCCTGAACATATTTTTATAATATTATCCTTCTAAGCAGGGCCGTATTACCGCTTAGGCTGTGTAGGTTAAAGCCTTGGGCGGCAATTTTTTTTTTTGGTGTGACCCAAAAACTACGTTGAGATATTAGTAAAATATCAATACCTATGTAAATTAGGAGATACATTTATCTCAGCCTAAGGGCGGCAAAAACCTTAATACGGTCCTGCTTCTACGTTTTCTGCCATATTGTGATAAAAATATTTTAACAATGCTCAATACATGTATAATTTAAATTGGATATTTTACTGTTTAATTTTGTTCTTGAATACATTCAAAGGGTGGTATCTTGTGTTTGGTGGACGAATTAATGTCTGTTTTCATAATGGCCTTCAGCGCATTAATTCAACAAGAAATAGAATTATCGCAACGAGTATCAGAAGAAGAATGGGATGAAATTAGACCCTCAAAAATTGATAGGAGACAATCGATGGTATCGTTCATTAAGGTAAAATTTAACAATATAACCAAGTAAAATGTGTAATAATAATTACTAATATATTAAGTTATTTGCTAACAACTTGTCAACTTTTACATTAATAATATTAATATTTTATATTATTTATTATATAATATGTATATAATATAATTTATATGCAGGTATTCAGAATTTATCGAATCAAGATATTATGCTAATATATATGCATCACATATTCACATACATAAAGTTGCACACTTCAGTATTATTATAAAATCTAGAGTCTAGTTGAAAGCCTAATTATTATCTTTTAAAGTAACTTACTTACCTGCTCTATTATTATTAAGAATGTTTAATATAGATGGCAGTGTTACCCAACCTTATTGACACTTTATAGAACATTTACAGAACTTTCGATGATTCGTGAACCACCTCGATTTTAATAAAATAATTTTTTTATCTTATTAACAAGGATTACTTTTTTAAGATTATATAATAAACTAGCTGATCCCGTGCACTTTGTTGCCAATTAAGAATGTCAACTCTTTATGAAACTCGATGCCGATAAGTCGAGCAGTATATTATGTCTACCTAAATGCTGTGGATAGCAGACCCCGCTTGATGAGTACTTTATATAAATAATATTATGTTTTATTTTTATTTTTATTTTGATTGCGGACACACCGATGAGCGACTATAAGTGCAACTCTTTGTAGGTGTCACCTTTGTTGGCAATTTTTCCAAAATTCAATGGTATGCATGCTTATACCTGATCTGCCCGATGAACCACTGCAGACAACCAATGAACAAAAAAAAAATACCAATTTCTACTAAATATATTTATATTTTTCCTATAACCAATAGCAACCGTATATAAACAAATATTTTCTTCGTAAATCCTAAAATCCCTGTTTGTGCAACTCCTCGGGTCGGACCTATCGAGTCCAATTGTGAATCTAAACCATTCAGGGCTTCACCTAAACGCATACAAAAAAATTCATTCTAATCGGTCCAGCCGTTTAGGAGGAGTTCAGTGACCTACACACGTACAGTAGAATTATATGTATAAAGATAAGAGTAATCGGTCTTACTGAATCGGTAGCAGTAGGCAGCTAGTAGAAAGTGGAATGACAATGATAATAACATAATTATTATTGGTGAACAATAATTATTGGTAGTTATAGGTAATCTACGGATTACCTATAGCCAATAGGTACTATGCCTATATGCTACGATTTAGACTGTCGACCGTGAATGTAATCTCATAAATTATTTCATAATGACTAATAAATACTTACTGTTTATTCATTTTACTTCGATTTTTTTTTAAGTATGAAAATTATTAGTAAACATTGATGTAAACTATACTTAGGTACCTACACGGCTACACAGCATGCCATATATTTTACAGTATACTGTCAAAGCAATAGGTATCCATACTTAGGTTTTATTATGGTTATTTTTAAAAACTTTTATAATATTGAGTATTGTCTGTTAATAATTGCCATAAATTATAATTTTTTAATACTTACATAATAAATTATTAAAAGAAATTATCCAAGTGTCAATGGTAGTAGGGTCACCCACTCACTACTCACCTGCACCCCATCAAACCACCAGAGTTAACATTTTGTAAGCTCTCTGTTGATCAATATGTATAGATACTAGATCCTATAAACACCTGATTGCTGATGGAGAAAGATTTGTTTAGCTACGTCCAGAAGTCCAATTCAAATAATTTTAAACACAGCTCTGTATACTTATTAGATGACTTTTCCCTCATTTGTATAGGAATAATAATTGGTGGTTATGTATTTTTATATTTACAACAAAATAAAATACTTATCTATATGGCTTTGATTTTTTGAAAAAATAAATTTATGAAATAAAATATGTTCTGCTTAAATTGTATTAATATAAAGACCAAACATAATTATTACATGCCGCTTTGGCAGCCTTAAAAACAAAAATGTGTACATTATTGTTGACAGTTTCGTTTGAACGAATCTGGTGTATGCGAAACATGCCCATTGTGGCAAATTGATTCTGGTGTTACATGGGGCCAAGAGCATTTTGGTCAAGGATGTTACATTCTTCCAGTGGGTTATTGGAATACAAAAACTGGTTTAAAGTTAACTGAACCACTTTTCCTACATTTGGCAAATGGTTTCAGAGGAATAACATTGCCTATTGCAACTTTTGATGTAAGTACTTACTAAGTTGTAATCGAGTTTATAATATTTAAAACATAAATAAAACAAGATTTAGAATCTCAAAATTTTCAATATCGAATAACCACTAATCTATAACTATGTATAAGGTAAAGGGTAATATGTAAAATGTCATAACTCATAAGTCCATCAATTTCAATTGTAATTGTTGAATTGTATGGCCGTTTCGCCTATATTATATCAATATAACATAGGTACAAATAGAGTTAGCGATTTGGAGGGACCGGAGATCTACTATAAAAATATTGAATATAAGCTTAAAAAAAATACGTATTAGTGCCTTATGGTTGATCCATTCAATTTTAGTGAACGAGTAAATTAATCATTTTTTTTTATGAAACATGGCATTAATTATGTGCCTTTTGTTATATTACTTTATGTACAAATATTTATATATCATTAAATTGTTAAGACTTTTAACGCTCATTACAGTTTCCGCCTTGGCAAATCGTAAATTTCAACAGAAGTGGTCATTTGATAGGTTATAGTGGTTTAGTTTTCGATATAATCAATCAATTGGCAAAAACATTAAATTTTACGTAAGTATAAGTCTTAAATTGGTTTTCCTATTTTTTGTAAAATAATGGAATGGGTAGGTAAAAAAAATATATTTTATTAAGCTATATTTAAGTGTAATTTTATTATATACCTACTATGTATTATAATATGCAAAAAATAAAATTACAAAATATGTTTGATTGTTTACCTTATGTACCTTAAAAATATAATGTTTGACAAATATTATAAATTATAATTTTTTTTTTTTAAGTAGATTTTTTGAATAAAATAAATATTTTATAGTTATAATGTCATTGTCTTATCTAATACGGACCAAATGAATACTACGAAAACTTCAGTCATGCAAAATGTAAGTCAACTATCTCTAATTTATTCATTTTTACCTAACTGTAACCATACAATGATAAATAATATTATAGAATGTATTGGGTGAATACGACGCAGTAGTCTCAAAACCGTTATGGGATAAAATGATAGACCTTGTTCGATCCGAAAAAGTGAGTTTCAAATAATAAAAATTGACTGTCGAATACATTATTAAACCCATATTTTGTTTAACACAAGTTTTTTACATTTATTTATACTATTTTAATGTTTAATAATTGTATTTACATAATATTCATTAGTTTATTTTAAAATATTATATTAATTTTACCGATACTGTAATACTAAATCGTATCGTCATTCATACTACTGTATTCTACAAAGGGTTTACCCTATTTATTGTATATATAAACAAATAAATACAATTTGTAAATTCCTAGAAGTTAGGGTATTATGAATACATCGTGCAGCTATTTTTTTAAAGTCATTGATATAATTTATTTTGAATTTAAACGCAGGTATTACTTTATTCATAGAAAATAGCTATTTTCATAGAGCAGTAATGTACCTACCTATGCAGGCTATATCTATATAAAAAAAATACCTGTTATAATGTAAAGGTGTCTTATTGTGTTATTGGATATTTGGATTTCTATCACTCTGTCCAATGTGAAGTGATTGTTCTGAATATCATTGCATATATATTATATTTATATAGAACTTACCTATTTAAGTATGTTAATATTCAATGTACTAAGTTTAAACTATATCTATAAGTTGTAACAACTTTATTGTACCTGCAATTATTAAAATCAAATTATGATTCTAGGCAAAAAAATAGACGACTCAACCTATTTTTATTTGCTTATATCGTTACATACGTTTATAATATATGTACATAGCTATTAATTATATAGATAGATTATAGATATTTTAAATAATATTTAGAATGATTAATGACATGTTTATTTTCCTGAATTAGGTGTTCATTGCAGCAGCTGCATTTGCTGTAAAAGAAGCTAACCAAATATTCGTTAACTATACAACACACATAAGTCTAGAGCCACATCAAATTTTAGTGGCTAGACCAAAGGAACTAAGTCGAGCTTTGTTGTTTACCGCTCCGTTTACGTTATTGGTAACGTGTACCTAAAAAATAACTATTTACCTACGTAACTTGAAACTTTTAAAGTAGGTATTTAAGAATTAAATACAAATTAAACTTAAATTTATGTGTCATATTGTATACACAGTACACACATTGATATTTTCAAATATAATTTTTTGGTAAAATTAGACAAACTAGTACTACTTTTCGGTGGAACGTTGTTTGAAAGTTTCAATCCTTAGCTATATAAATTTAACATTTTATACATTTTTTAACTACTAAATAATTATTAATTATTCCATTTGAGAAATGTTGTTAAAATGTACACTTTAAATGCTTACAAAAAATAATCTTGCATATGTATTTCCAATAATTTTAAACTAATATTGTAGCAATACGCGAGGAGCTTTTTATTAATTTTTCAAACGTTTGCACCCAACGAATAACATTTTATTGAAATTGACGCACAAAAAGAATTATTGTGAATTTAAACTAAAATTTTTTTAATTTACTCTCACAACAACTTAGAAACTTGCACCAAAAAAAAAAATTGATTTTGTCAGAAACTTATTTTGCATGTAAATCTCAGTTTTTCTTTAATTTTTTGTTTGTATTTCCTGACGATTTTGAAAACTATTATTGGGAATTTTTTTCTTTAGACACCCCAATGTACCAACTAGATTCACTTTCCTATAAGAAAAGATGCTGTTGAAGAAAAATGAAGCATTTTTACTGCCCTAAAGGGTGGAGACAGACACAAAAAAGCACACATCATTGTAAAATGAATACACTAATCGCTCCTCTCAAAATCTAAAATACTTTTTAATAACTTATTTTATATTTAAATTATATTTTTTAAATTTTCCAGACCTGGTTGTGCATAGCTATTGTGGTTGGTCTTATGGGTCCTCTACTAAATATATTTCATATCTTAAGTCCGTACTATGAATATCACAGCATACCAAGAAAAGGAGGACTTAACTCGCCATTAAATTGTTTTTGGTATGTTTACGGAGCACTGCTTCAACAAGGTAAGTCTGACATAACACATAAATATTCAAGTACCTACCTATCTACCTATCGGTACAGTCGCTTCTAATGCAAGAAAGCCGATAGCCGATATTTCTCTAAAAGTTTAATCTAGAGGTAAACAGTGGCCTGTGGGTCCTGATAACATTTTTAGTGGGTCACGTTATATTTTTAAATAATACATTTTTTAGACATGTTTCTATTACTTTTTGTTGATGTTTATCAAAAATCGTTGCCTGCGTTTGTGAAAATTACGTTAATTTTCGTGTTAACACGACGCAATGAGATTAGTAGTTATGGAAAAGATAGCAATTTATTACTATAAATTCATAGGCACAATTAGAGGCCAAACACTGGGGGTGCAAAAATTATGCGGAGAAAACAGACCCGTGAAATAATGGCTCCCCCCCCCAACACCTACCCTACCTAACCTATTTCGTAAAATCTAAAAAAAATAAGTAACGATCGTAATTGTTTGAAATTGTTCAGTAAACGCAAATCATAAATGCAAAATTGGCTTACTTTGGTTTAAATATTGTTTTCAATAAAAATAAAAATGTAATCCTTGTAGTGAAATGGGCCACTATTGCGCTGAGCGCCATAATTATTTTTCGATATAGATACCTGGAAGTGCTTATATATAATATTTTCATTAAATTCACAAGATGCATTTTGACAAGAGGTTCCAGGATTATCAATATTTTCATCTTCTATAAACTGATTGTTTTTTGCTGCTGAAGCAACCCCAAGCACCCTCCTAGTTGCATCTATGGCTGTAGCCTGTAGTTATAATATATTAAACATATTATGTAATAGGTACCTACATTATATGTTCAGCAGTTTGTTATTTTTGATTCAATAATTCGGCGATACCTAAATTGATTTATTCTATATTTGTAAATAGTATAAATATAATAAAAATATATAAAATACGTTCAAAAGCAAACAAGTTGTGATAATACATCTACAGTAGATTCTATAGGTTTTAATTATGCCGAAAATCGATATCTCGAATATAATTTTTTGTTATCTTGAACTCGATTGAAATTCCTTTTAAGTAAGAATATTAACATGACATTAAGATTCGATATCTGGAACTTCTTTATGCATGGTACCTTGAGTTTCAACATAACGAGAGTTTACTAAGTATATTTTTAGTTTTTTAAAATCACATGTCTAATCTTTTATAACATTAGTTGTCATGTATCAATAAAATATTGATTATCGAATAGGGGGAGCTCATTTACCTGATGCAGACAGCGGTCGATTGGTAGTTGGCACCTGGTGGCTATTCGTTTTGGTTATCGTGACCACGTACAGTGGAAACTTAGTGGCTTATTTGACGTTTCCCCAGATGGATACAATGGTATCTAATGTGGCCGATTTGATGGCTCGTAAACCTCAAGGATATTCATGGGGAATACCGAAGACATCAAATTTACATTCATTACTTACCGTAAGAAAATTGTTAAATGTTATTGATAGGATGTAAGTAAGTACGCTATGATAAATTGGAGTCTAAAATCTTATATTCATAGTTAGATCTAGGACAGCGGTTTCCAACCTTTTTTTTCTTCCATATACCTACCAATAAGTTTAATATTTTGATTGTATCCCTCATTATGACTTTTAAACTTTTTTCACGTAACCACTCTAAAAATGTTTAAATAAAAATTAACAATAATATAATACAATGAAATATTTCCATTTCTATAAAATAAGTTCATGATTACATTTTGATTTGTAATAATTTATATTTTGCAGTATTACATGTTTCCGAAACGAATCGTTTTAAACAAAATAAATGTTGTTAAAACATTTTGCCGTCATTATCTATTTTTTTTTCACGTACCCCAGGTTAGAAACCTCTGGCTGGAAGTAAAACTGTGAAAGCTGGAAGTATAACTGTAATCAAAATGGTATTTTGAAAGCCATAAAAATGGGCCAGTGGCGGCGCAATTACAGAGTTCAAATCTTGAGAGTGGGTACTACAATTGACTCTGCCCCTCATCCCCTCCAACACTACAAATTACTAATATGTAGATTATACTGTTATTCACAATACCATTATAAGAAAAAAAATTTTAATAATTAATATTTTTTTAATCATATTATATTAAAATTTAAAGTGTTAAACATAATATCCTACGTGAGTAGCAAATGTGTTCAATATTTCGTCAGGAACAATGCCATAAGCTAAGTCTGGTAATGATCCTCAAATAAATATCTATTAAATTATTTGGTTGAGTTCTTTTTTGTTTTGAAACATTAAAAAATTATATTTTTTAATAGTTTGCATCAGTCGTAATATGAATAATGAATATGAACATAAAAGTAAAAAAAAATCTAAGCTAACTAACCTATGTGGGAAACGTTCAATAATATGTAAATTTTTTCACAAAATTGTACGATTTTTAACCGTAATTCTGAAATGCGTTAGATATCTTTTTTCATATTTTGAAATGACTCAATGACACTATTAATGATAATATTCGGTCATCCCAAATGAAGCCGTTTTGGTTTGTAGTATGGACTGACTACTGAAAATATCTATAACTCTTAACAAATCTCTTAAGACAATAAATTATTAAAATTATAAATTGACATTTTGTTATTTAAGATTATAATACAATAATAATATAATGTAATCGCTAACCAGAATGCAAAATAAGAAGAAAAAATGGAATTCTTAAAAATTTATAATATTTAGTACATTCTGAAACTATCGAAATTATGAATATTACATTTAATATATTTTAATGCAGAATTCAATGAATTTATAGTAAAAATTACATTTAGGACCTTACAATAGGTACCCACTTACAGTAACTAATATTAATAAGTAGGGACAATGATATTAGTGTTAATCTTTAAGAGTCTTGAAGTTATAACATGGCATATCAATACCTACCAACATATTTTTCTATTATAGCTATATACATTACCAAATAAATATTCTTTGTGTAAAATTATTTGAAATTGAATATCCTTAACTCTTTATACTCATTAGCTGTAGGAAATAAAATTGTTTGAGATTAATTTGAGTACCTAGGTACTTAATGAGGTTAAATAGTGACTTTAAGGTTTTAAAAATGAGTAGGTTTGATAATATTATGATGCTCTTCAAAAAGAAATTCCTTAAGAAAGGATAGATTGGATTGATACAATGTAGGTTAATTTTTTTAGTTTGATATTTAAAATATATTTAAGAGATTTAAAAATATAGAAAAATTGTCTTTGTTATAATAATTAATGTGACAGTTCACTTATAATTCTTATCTGCGATTGTAGGTACCAAGATATTTTAAAGAACTAACTCTGTTTAACAAACTAAAATTGCATACATTTCTTGTATTTGCATTGTTAATACAAATTACAACTAAAAGTATGAGTATAATACTTTAATGACTATCTAAATGTATGGATTATTTTATAACAAGGTGAACATAATTCAATTTCTTCCTACCCTACTGATCTCTAGTGAAATATTGACTAATGGTTTCCTCTAATTTCCAAGGTTGGTAAATGGTAATGATTTTTTCTATAAATTATTTATGCACTGACTCTTTAATAAGATGATCGTATCATCCGCAAAACAATTTTTATTCTCAGGAGTATTTTGATTAAGTATTCCGTTAATGTGTATTAAAAATAATACTAGCCCTAACACAGTGCCTTGTGGCACTAAGTAATCAATATCCTGTAAGTTACTATACTCTATTTCAGCAGTTCCCAACTTTTTTAGCTGTGCGGACCACCAATTTTATAAAAAAATCTTTGAGGCCCACATATAGCTCACCTATATATACGAATGCAGAAATATATATATATATATGTATATACAAACCTCAGTTGTTAGAACTAAAAAGAATTACAAAATCAATTGTTTATCACAAAAAAAACTTTGTTAAACCTTATCATAAGTTAAACAATTTAATGTGATTTTTGACAATACTTGTCCTTCATGAGAGAATCAATATAGGGATGAAAACTGGACAGTTTTAGAATTAAATCATTTTCAACATTCAGTTTATTCCTATACTTAGAGTTAATTTGACACTACAGAGTGTAGATAATATTGATAAATATTATTATAACCAGAAATTTTATTGGGCATGTACTAAAAATATATAATATTAAATATTATATATTTATATGGTTCACGGCCCAATACCACGCTGCTTGAGGCCCACAAGTGGGCCGCGGCCCATAGGTTGGGAACCGCTGCTCTATTTGATGAAAGAAAATGTTGGTTTTGCTCGTACTACCAGCGTCACCCTGCTATCAAAACCGATTCCTCTATGGCGGAGTGTCTGATGGGAATGCACAGAAAAACCGATTTTAGTCAGGCAGGGGCATGATCTTACATGGAACAGAGTATATAAACATTATCTATACTTACTCTACGTACTCTATAGAGTCAAATACTTGTTTAATATTTAAAAGTTATTAAGAACATGTTGTTTGCTATCTTAATTATAATAAATAAATAAATATATATATATATATATATATTTATTTATTGAGTAGTTTTATAAAATGCATTATTAGGCAAGAAGTTACTTTGAAAACTAAATTGATTACCGTGGAAGAAATGATATTTATTTAAGAACTCCAATAACCTATTTTTAAGCCATTTTTCACAAATTTTAATAAAGTTAAAATGAGAGATATAAACTTATAGTTTGAATATTTGCATTCATCACATTTTTATAAATTGATTCACTAAAGATTTTTCAAACGATTTAGGGAATTCCCCTTCAGAAATAATGATATTAAATATTTTATTATTAACTATAGTCTGAATTTTATTTATTCTATGTGTAGACATTACCAGATGATACAATGGTCAAAGAATTAATTAAAAATGCCGAACACCACGAGGGGTTGTCACGATCAATCATAGAAAGAGTGAGATCTGGTAAACATGCGTTCATTCATCGTCAAACCAACTTAATGTACATTATGAAGGATGATTTTCTTAAAACAAATAGATGTGACTTTGCTATAGGTAAACAAATTGATAAAAATATTACTTTTTATTTTTGAAGACAATGAGCTTAATATTTAAAAGTGATTTACAGGAAATGAAGATTTTGCGGAAGAAAAATTGGCAATGATGTTATCAAAAGAAAGCCCTTATCTCAGTAGAATCAACAGAGAGTAAATATAATTCAATAAACAAGATTAAAATACATTTTATGAATACTCTATTTTGATTAAGGTTGAATTAATTTAAGTTTAAAAAATTTTGTATATAAATTACAACAAAACACAAAAAACAAACTTAGATATGTATTGTCATTATTTCTGTTGACAAAAAAAAAACATATTGAGTTTTCGGTTAAAATGAGGAATTCATAAATAAATGATTATAAACTAGCAATTCAATTATATTTTTTAAAAATTAAAGAAAAGTATTTAATACCTACTTTTCCCTATTAAATGCAAAAAAAAAAAATATTTAAGTACTTAACAAGTATGCTTTATTAGTTATTATTAATATTTTAGTAGATATTTGAACTACATAAATATTCAATATCAATATAAAAGAATAATTCAAGCGTATTTAAAAGTTAAATCTATAATGTTATCACAGGATTGAAAAAATGCATAAAGTTGGTCTTATAAACAAATGGTTAGTGGACACATTACCCAAAAAAGATCAATGTTGGACCAACACACAATTAGAAGTAACAAATCATAAAGTAAATTTAGATGATATGCAAGGATCGTTCATTGTTCTGTTATTGGGTGAGTCTACTTTTACAAACACAAATGACTTAATAATACTTAATAATTTTTTTTTTATTGATTTATTTAAGGTGTATTATCATCACTAGTGTCGTTTGTTTTTGAATACATACTACACAAATACATAAATCGGCATCAAATAGTAATAACACCATTCATAAACTGATATCAAACAACTGTATGTTAAACAGTCTTTTTTTTTTATTAAAATATATAGATAACAATGGTAATTAATATTCTTACAAATAATTAAACACATAAATATACAAATAATTCTATACTTACATATTATAATATTATATTGAACTTATAAGTACCATTTCTTCATGTTTAATCATTACTTCAGATGGTTATTTTTGCCAGTAATCTCACCAAGATAAGTAAAAAGGTTCTTTATCTTATAACTTCGTTTACGATTGGTGAAATAATGTGATACAACATTGTCATCTATACAAATTTAAAATTTAATTAATTATTATCAACAAATATTTGTAAGTTATACATTAAAAATCTCATGCAACAAATATTTTACTAGTCCAATAGACATCTTATTGAATTAAGGTTTTGTTTTAAAGATATTTTTTAATAGTTTTTTTCATTGTGATTACTTTTTAGATAGAAAGAGTGCACCGGAGGTTTTATATACCTTTGTTGATTGGTAATTATGCATACTATACTTAAGAGAGTAATTTTAGGAATTTTTTAGTAGTTTCCTAAACAAATTTTAGAACTCAAGTTTTAATAGAATCATTGGCCATTGCTTTCAAAATTGTTGTAAAATGTATAAAATATGGCATAAAGAATCTAGTTAATTTGGATTCACGGCCCTTAAAAAAAAACATTGATGGGACATTGTACCTCCCAATCCTTTGACTTGTCTTACTAACACAATATAAAGAAAATAATGTTGTAAAATAAATTCTCTAAACATAAAATACAACAAATGCAGATACAAGGTCCTATTATAAGATGATTAATATTATACATTTATATTTTCACAATCAGAATATAAAATTAATTCATAGATTTACTTAGTAACGATAAAAGTTTAAATTTTACATCTAAATGTATATAAATTATTTATGAGCTCATGTCAAAAAATTTGTTAAATGGTGTAAATAATATTTAGACATACTCGTAACTGTGTTATGATAATATATTTATAAAGTCAAAATACAATAAGTCTTAAATAGTTTAGTACTTTTATTTTCCAAGTATTTTAGCATTAATAATACTAGTTGAATAATATACACTCAAAATAATTGTAATAACATATTTTAAGCAAGTCGCCATGTATAAATATTGTCAGCAAAGAGTCAACACTGTTTGATATAATGAGTGTTTTACTTTAAATGAAACATCCTGTATAATACGAATAAAAGTTTCATTAAACAAATAAACCTATTTAAGGTTGTGATTCATAACAAGTTGAAGAATACTAGTAATAACACACCTGATAATCTAAAAGAATGTTGTGAACATATTGGGCATTGATAAAGAGCATGACTTACCAGGCATTTATAGGTTTAGTTTGTGACTTACTAGCACAAATTTGATACTATAGAAGTCACCAGAAAAACATGTGTTTAAAAGATTGGAATTAAAGTATTTTTACCTCTTCATTAAACTATAAAAATGAGTGTTCTACAATATTGTATTTTTGATATCCACACAATAGTGATGGATTGATTTGTACAGATTGGGTCACCAATTACTTGGCACTTGGTAATGAACAGCAAATATCTCTGCATATTTTAAACCAATCAATAGTGGTTAGTTTAGAACGACCGTTAAGAGATCATTCAGTAAATAAATTAGGTTTTAGATCCAAAATTAAACAATTTCAAATATTCGGTCCAAACTTAGATTTTGAACGACAGTAAGAATAAATATAAGAAATACTCGATATAAGTAAAAAATTAATTATTTGAACAAACTAATTGACATCCATGGCACATCTGATGGATTTGTATTCCCGTCTCTCTCTAGATGCTTATTCTTTTTATTGTTTTAATCATTTAGTGGCTCCACCACATTTTTCATGATCATAAATCGGGATTTTTTATAATACTCCCTAGTCTGAAGAAATTCTATTGTAGAATATTCATAAGAAATTTTTTAATTCCAATGCTAATATTCTTAATAAGAATTAGACATACCGTACACTTGGTGTAGTACTCAATAGTTGAATATATTTAGGTGTTGTACCATCATAGTAGGAGTTCATGCCAATTAACATTATCATATATTGGCAAAATATCACTGTCAATTGTGCACACACAATTCATGTTAAATTACGATAGATCATGATAGACCTGGTATATTATATACTTTACCAATAACAAATAATCCAACTTAAAGATAAAATGTAATGTTCTAAATAAGTACTTAGAATTAATAAAAGTTTTCTACTTACCCACACTGGTGATTGGTAATGTATTATCATTGGCCGATAAGGATAATATAAACATAAACGGTACCATCCATAAACACACTGTGAAGTACGAAAAAACCTAAAAATGTATATACATTATGATTATGTTTAATCAAAGACATCAAAAATATTTGACATATTTAAAAAAGTATACTAACTTCAGATAATGTTGTATAACGTTGTCTGAAAAATTTGAAGGCTAGCACATGATTTCCAATTAACAGAATAATTGACAAAATAAATGATAGCGATGTTAAGTTGAAGTGAGGAAAGTCAATGAGCAAAAAGTAGTAGACTATATGACTCAAAAGACCCAAAGCAATCAGTGTTAAAGGTATATTGTCAAATATATACAATCCAATATGACATATTATCACAACCTGTAATTAAGTACAAAAATGTAATTATTTAAAAGAAATATTTTTATTTTTAACTTGAAGCTAATAAATAATATTATATTATAATTAGTTCATAATATTTTGAACAAGAAATAAGAAATGTACAAAAATATAATTTTTTACTTTCCAATAAGATTTAACTTGGTGGTTATGATAAGTCACCACTCACCAAAATTGTGAATTTTATTAGTTCAAAGCAATAAATCACTTTGGTAAATAAATAACTTAATATTTAATCTTACATGAATTGTCCATTTTATAACTTTTTTTGTTAATGTTGTGTGCTCTTCGACAAATTCAGCCAAGTAATAAACTCCAGCACCTGAAAGATAGAAAAATAAATATAATATACATGAATTTAGAAATGTTCTCAACATCATGACGCAAACATGGTGGTTTTGGTGTTCAAAACCAGATTTGTCATTAGTGAATGTTTATTTTCAATCAACCGCATATATGTCAAATGGCAAAATAATATTGTTACAATGTAATTGAAAGAACTGTAGGATAAAAAGCTTGAAGTGAGCATTCGACAGATGGATTAAAGGCACAATCTCCGCTGAGTATGTCATGAAAATCTTGCATCAAACATTGCAAACAATCTTTAGAAATCTAACTCACCAATGAAAACAGAAATTAGTGCTATCTGCAGTACGACAGCAATAACGATGACTAGAAACATAAAAATCATCGCTCTGCGGCACACGGACGAGGAATGTTAGGTATTTTTTTTTTTTTAACAGAATCCTTGTACTGACTATTAGGCCATTTTCAGACATTTATCTAAAAAAAAAAAAAACGAACGATCTGTAGGACTTTTCACTGCGAATGGTATGTACTAAGACGTTATTGTGTACTCCGTGCCCATCTCGATGTTAGTGGGGTCATGACGAATCTGATTTCTAGCCTCTATGCAGAAAGTCAGCGGCAACGACAAAGCATAATATTACCTGCTATGAAATTAACATTTTGACTTTTGAGATAGTGACAACGTGAGATAGCGTCTATAGTAGCTGCTGTGGTTGGCACCGAGTTGGAGGCAGTTGTCTGAAAAATGATAAGGACCCCGGCAAAAGATAGCGACTTCAAATTTGTTGCCAACAAACAATTTACACAAACTATAATATAAACATTTGTTTGTTTGTTTGTGACACGATTAAAAATAGTATCTACAATATACTATAATATAATAAGCTATCTTTAATCGTGGTTTGTGAGAAAATTATGCTGTTTAACAATAAAATGATGGTAATAATATTTGATAATATTTTGTTAAGGCCCCTGCATACGTGTCATTCTTAAGGAGTTGTGTTTAGGCAATCATTCGTTCATCGCCGTCATATCAGATGGTGGGTAAATTATAGTAAATTATTATTAGTGTATATATTTTTCAATTTTAGTCAAATAAAGCTAATAATAAATTATCACTTCTAATTATTAAATTTATAATTTTATAATACACTTGTAAATGTAATACAAGGTTCCCCTTAAGTTTTTGTTAATGCAAATTAAAAAAAAAGTCGAGCGTAAACCCACAATAATTTTTTATGAACGTTTAAACTTAGAATTTTGACAAAATTTGTAAAAATCACAAAAATTAGCAAATTATACTTGGTTAGAAATTCATAAAAATTTTTATTTTTATATCTAAGATTTAAAAATTTAATACAAGATTCCTTATAATTTTGTCTACCTTAATCAAAAAAAAAATTTCTACCGGAAAGTCAAATTAAATTTTTATGAGCGTTTGAAGTTGACATTTTTACGACATGGATATTCACTCGATTTCGACAAAATTTTCAATTTTCATTTTTTTTCATTTTTTTTTCTATATATGTCAGTAAAATTGTATTCGTTGGGTCAAAAAGCATGACAATTTAATATAAAATTATCGTGTCACAGACCACAGTGTTTGTTACCATACTCCTCCAAAACGGCTTAACCGATTTCAATGAAATTTTGTATATACATTTGGTAGGTCTGCGAATATGTTTATATGAAAGAAAATGTATAAAATCCAACTTTTTAAGAGTGATTGAAACGGAGATTGTTATTATTATTATTATTTGTTATTTATTAATATTATTATTATTATTATTATTATTATTTGTTATTTATTAATATTATTATTAATTATTATTATTATTATTTATGTTATTATTTGATTGTTTGTATAGGATTACCATTGGTTACAAAAATTATGAACAGAAAATTTTTCTTTATTAACTAATTGAATTTTTTTTATTTGTGAGTTGTGTACAATGCCGGCAAGACGAATTTATACCAAAGTGAGAGCAGTCAAATATTTAAACATAAAAAAGCGGGTACGTCGTAAGTAGATGTCGTTCTGCCGTACATTCGCTGTCAATATTGTCCACATTTAAATTTGAAAATGATTTTCTAGTTAAAAATTTATAAAAATTTTCAATTTTTATAGCCAAGGATTGAAAATTAAAAACAAGGTTTCACTTAAGCAGGTTTTTCCGTAACTTGAAAATCTAAAAAATATTTAAATACAATTATTTTTACAGACATTTTAAGTTCAAATTTGGACAAAATTGCATATTAACACAAAGAATAACTTTTATCATTTTGTTGTAATTCGATTCCAAAACAGCCCAATTGTACATAGGTATATTTAATATTTTTCCAGCATCACTGATAATTTAAGAATAATATTAATGCCAGATACCAAATTAATAATAAGTAATTACAATATAAAATATCCTACACTGACATACCGTCTTGAATTCATATTTAATACCATCCATGACAGCGAATGCACGGCAGAAGAACATCTACTTACGACTTACCTTTCTTATGTTTAAATATTTGACTTCTCTCACTTTGGCATAAATTTCGTCTTGCCGGCATTGTACACAACTTACAAATAAAAAAAATTCAATTAGTTGATAATGAAAAATGGTCTGTTCATAATTTCTGTAACCAATGGCAATCCTATACAAACAACCAAATAATAATATTAATAATAATAATAATAATATCAATAAATAACAAATAATAATAACGATCCCCGTTTCAATCACTCTTAAAAAGTTGAATTTTATAAATGTTCTCTCATATAAACCTATTCGCAGACCTACAACTAGATGTATATACAAAATTCCATTGAAATCGGTTAAGCCGTTTTGGAGGAGTATGGTAACAAACACTGTGACTCGATAATTGTATATATTAGATATACAAATTGTACGTAAACAATTAATTTTTACCGATTTCAACCCTTTAAAATCAAAATTTTGAAGATCGGGTGAAGTGGTGTCACTTAGGAAGGTGTTTGGAACAATTCTGTGAAAAAAAATTGGAAAAAGTTAAATAGCGTCGTCACAAAATTGGTAAGTAAAAGGGTCTGTCCTTTTACATATATAAGGATTACGATATAACTCAATGTATATAATTGACATACATACTTCAAAAATGTTCTGTTAAAAAATGCTAAAACCTGCTTAGCTTTGTGCTTACTCTTTCATTAAAAAAATTATATGATTGACAATGATTCATATTTTCACATTTATATATATTAGATATATAAATATATAATATATATCTATATATACTTATATATGTATAAATAGATTTATTTTGCCATTTTTTTATTAGTAAATAGTAACATGGTAAATTACTATGAAATAACTTTTGAAAAAACAAATCGTACCTAATAATATTATATAATAAATTAGTAAGTATCTATTTACCTATTTGTTAACCTTATTATATTATAATAATAATAATATTATTATTAACATACAGGGCATTATCGTAGCCCGTAGGAAAATGTGAATAGCTTGGAAAATAAGTCTGAATATATATTTTAAAAATTGTAATATGTGTCTATCAAAACTAATCTTTATATTATAAAGAGGAAAGATTTGATTGTTTGTTTGTATTGAATAGGCTCTGAAACTACTGAACCGATTTAAATGAAATTTGGTACATAGATAGTTTAGACACTGAGAAAGGCCATAATATGCTACTTTTTAATACTAAAAAAAGGGCTGTAAGGGGTTGAAATATAGTATATAATATACATTATAACTAAAATAACAATAATAATTTATTTATATTATACACACTATAAATATATTTTTTTCGCTGGCTGTGAGCATTTTTATCAACAAACGACATTTTTAAATATTTTACACGGTAATATTAAATGATAACGCAGGAGAAAAAACAGTGTAAAATAAAGTTGTTAACGAACACTCACAGTCAACAAATAGAAAACTACAAATCGATCGACACCGTCACGAACATCGGAATCGGTCAGCTATTATTTTATAATGTAAAAAAAAAATCGGTTTTCACTTGAGATGACTTTTGTCCGGGCAACGCCGGTTGAGACAGCTAGCAATAAATACTTATATCCGGAATAGTGAAAAATGTCAAGTCACTTAGAAGAAGAATATTTTTTGAATTTCATCAAAATATCTAAATTAATTGTTTTATGTTAAATAATCAATTTGCGCAACATCTAAACTGGAAATATCTGTAATAAAAAAAATTCGCAAGTGGGTAGTGCTCTGCCATGGGCGTGCTCACACGGAGAACACGTCGGGAACCTTTTTCCTTTTTCCAAAAACACCTTTTTGTAGGAAAGATTTTTTTTAAAAATAAAAATTTGCTAATCCATGATGTCCATGATTTGAACAACCTTTTTTTTAGTGGCAGTTGTTAGTATAGTATTATTATTCCATTGAGTTATTGGTAGGCATCAGAATGATCCAGATTTCCACTGCCAATATCTTTTGCAAAAAGCTGACGTTGTTTTTCGAAAGAAAGAACGGTTTGTAGTAGCATATGCGTTGTATACTTGTATTACCCTTACCTTGAAGCTTAGTATTTAAGTGATTTAGACATGAAGTCAAATCTACACCAGTAGATGCTACTTATCATAGCATAATTCGGGGTAGTTGATGTCTTTGTTCGTTAGAAAATCTTTTATGGGTTTGAAACAATCTGTAAAGTGCTTCAAAACAATCCCTCTCGATAACCAACGTACATCATTGAACATAAGAAGATCATTGTATCAGGCATTAACTTCATCAAGCAATGCACGAAACTGTCTATGATTCAGAGCTGAAGCTATAATTCGGTAATAATTTTCCCTACTAGTGCCATAACTTGGTTAATTTCAACTGGGAATGTTTGAGCACATGAAGCTTCTTGGTGAACAATACCTACAATAAAACGACAGTAGTTCATGTTTCACATTTTGGCTAAAAAGAGTAACAAATCCTTTATACTCAGCAGTCAGCAACCATAATTGGTTATCCATCAGTGAAAATAGATATCAGTTTATTTAAATTGATTTCCTCTTTCACAACGAAAAGATTTCCGACCCATGGAATAGATAAAATATTGTTTAAAATAAAAAATATAAAATATTTTCTTACCTGAAATCATCGTGGTTTATAATCCTGTTATAATCGTTGTTAAGAAATTCAGAAATATTATCACTATAATAACGTAAACTATAATTCATATTTTACGGGTCTTGAAATATTGATGCATTTTCCAAAGAGCCGCAAGTTCCCGACCGCTGCACTATACGGTATATTGAATACATTGTACCAAAAAATTGAGTTTGAAAACGTCATTGTGTGTATAAAATATAATAATATACATACTTTAAAAGTTTCAAGTACCCACAAAAAACTAAACATCATTGTAAAATCATTACATCCGTTGATCCACTCTGAATCTAAAATTGTGATACCTATGTATTTTCAGTATTTTTACGTTTCTGTAAGAATAAGTAATAAGGTATGAAGAACGTTGAATTATATTTACAAGGTTCGGTTATTCAAATTGAAAATTTTATAAATTTCTAACTATACAAACTTTGATGAATCAAAAAAAAAATAATCTAAATTTTAATTTTAAAAGTTTAAACAAAACGAAGCTCATAGTTTTCATTAGTGAATAGCTAGCATATGGGGGAGTTCCCCTCGGGACATCCGGGATCCATGAGTGAGTCTGGTGTGACATATTAGGAGTCTATTGGTAGTGGTTTCTATTTTGCGCTTTGGGTGACTATTCGTCCAATGTAGGGTCGATTACTTTATTTCATTACGTTTAGTTCTTTGTATAGGCCAGAGGTTTTGCCAGGATTATGGTGATATAAGTTTTATTTTGCGCTTAGCATCTTGAGCAGAAATGTTTGAGATATTGCCTTTGGGGGCTGTTGATGTGGTTTTTTTAGCTAGCGTGTCAGCTTTTTCGTTGCCATTTATTGGTGAGTGGCTTGGAATCCACATTAATTTGACTACATTTACTTCGGTGTAGTGAGCAAAGATGGTGAGCTGAATTTTCTTTGATGTGTCATTAGGTTCGTGAGTGTTGGCAATACTTGTTATGGAGCTTAGGGAGTCACTTAAGATAACGAAGTTATTATTTTGTTTTACCAGTGAATATTCAAGAGCTTTAAGAATAGCAATTGCCTCAGCGTTGCATATGGAGCATTCTAATGAAAGTTTGTATGTTATTTCTTCTTAGACATTATAATATATGATAGCGATTTCCACATTACTTTCGGTTTTGGATGCGTTGGTGTAAATTTTAAAAAAGTTGGAGTACTGAGATAAAATGTTTTTGAACTCTCGACTATAAGTATGTGAATGATGAGTTATGTTTTTTGGTAGATCGGTTAGCCTAGCGTCAATCATTATAAAATATCAAAGTCCATGGATGGAAAAAAGGCCGTTTGGGAGGTTATAATGTCTTTGATGTTAAGATTATTTTCGTCAACAATTGCTAGTATGGAAGGCATGATTGTACAGAGAATACCATTTTGTTTCAGCAAGTTATATGGCAAGCATCATGACATTTTCCTAGAGCTTAATATTGGGGAGGGGGCATCGCATTGGATATATTAAGTAGGCTTGCAATGGGACTAAACCGAAAAGCTCCAGTTGCCAGTCTTGATGCTTTGTTATGGATTGTGTCTAACAATCTTAACGCATTTTTGTTGCCGTTTATAAAAATAAATGAATTATACTCGAGTTTGGATAAAGTGAATGATTGTGTATAGTTGTTAACGTGGAAAAGAGGCTCATCAACTGGTATGATCTAGAATTTTCATTATGTTAATACTTGTTACTCAGATTTTTCTAATATTTTTTATGTGTGGGATGTATGAGTTTTTTTATTCAAAAATTATTCCAAGGACTTTAGCAGTGTTTTGGTTAGGAATTTTATTATTGTTTATGGTGTGTTTTAGTTTCTTTTCTTTTCTTTTCCGTGTAAATGTTATACATTGGGATTTGCCTGCCGATAACACTTTTTATGTAAGAGTTTATAAGAGTAAATCAAAAAGTATAGGTACACAAATGAATACTAGTTTTATATTTATATATAGTATATAACTAAGTATTATTACTCACGTATCAAAGACAGGGGTATTATTAGTGTTAATTGTGTCTATAAGTTGATACATAACAGTATGAATATAATACGATGGGTGGTTTAAAATACTAATTTAAAATAAATATAATAATTAGTATCAATATAGATTTTGTTGGCTTATATATTATTTTATATAATTCAAACAAATGAGTTACTTCATTTCTCTATATAGTAATGTAATATAAAGTGATTTCCGATTTCCAGCTCTATATCATTTCACATAAATTAAGAGAATGGTTGAGGTCCTCCCTGCTTTCTGGTGTTTTTACATGGCAAACGGATGGATGCCTAATTAAAGAAATAATGACTTAGGCGTTAAAGGAAAGGAGACCAAGAGAAGACCGCAAAGAAGATGGATAGATAGCATAAATGAGTTATGGAATGCGAATGGAACAGATTTTTAAAATATAACATATGATAAAGAGAAATAGGAAGGGATAGTTAAATAGTTTTGGCGGTAAAAATCCTCATAGGATCAAAAGGGTGGGAAAAATATATATTGTAGTATTTATTTATTAATTATCATTGAGAGCAAAATAATTTGTTTTGTATATTAATTTTAATACACCAATGCATAATATTTTTGAAGAAACATTTAAATTTTAATTAAATTGATATTAAATATCTTTGAAACAATAATTATTTTTATTAGGTATCTTTTATCTAAGTAGTACATCAATTTTTTTCTTTCAACCACTTTTGTACATAATATGTAACAGTTTCACGAGCTTTCGTTAACTGTGGAGGGTCCAATGACTGAGAAGGATATGTATCAGCACAATGTGATACTCCTAAAAAAAAAAAAATTTTAAATAATAAACAGAAATTTTAGTTTATAAAAATGATCTTAAATTAATAAAAATATAATGGTTCGTTACCTTTAATGGTAATGGAAATGGAGTCTTTTGTGTTTAGTCGAGTAAGACCTAACCTATTCCACGGATCGACAGAACCGTGCAAATAAATAATCCTGCTCGTTTTATTTTTTAAAATTTGGTACATCTCATTTGTTTTTTTGATAGCCTTATGTAATTTCGTCGAGTTAAATCTAAATGAAAAAGATAATATAAATTTAATTATTTATGATGATTCAATAGATTTTAAAAATAAGCAATTCTGCATCATGATATGATCCTCATCAGTATAAACATTTACCAGTAACTATTAACAATACTATAATGAGACCAGGTTGTTAAAACAATTAATATAATATACAGTAAATAAGATGCCATATAAATATAATATGATACATGCAATATTTATTAAAGTTATTGTAAGGAAAGAGCTGAATTGACTGCAATATAGATATCAGTACGTAAGTACTTTGATAGACAAACTTTTTTGGGAGGGAGTTGGTCTTTTTTTCGTGGTAAGGTTTTTGTTAAATATCATTTTTTTTTTTTTTGCTTGCTTCTGCATAGTGGGTGTGATCTTAGGGGCTTAATAATAAATTCACAATAATATATTAATAATATACAGTAGCCGATGATCAGGTTTTGCTATACGTCTCGGTGCCGATTCAATGTCACTTCAATCAATTACAACTACCCTCCCAATGAATGGACACTACACAATCATAACTACTAATTATATTTGGAATGGACTTAATACTAAAATATACTTTGTCCATTAGAACTAGTGTGTTCTACTTTGAGACAGATTATGGTCATATACGAATACGATACGTCATATAAATAATAAATAACATTTAAAAAAAATATTTTTATCAACTTACGTTCCAAAAACATCCTTACACATATCAATAAAAAAGTTTAATGGTATGGTATCACTAAATAAGTGATTAAAATTGTTTGATGTTACAAAATTACCAATCTCTGTACAGACTTGGTACAACATTTGTCGATCTGAAATAAAATAGCTTGCTTATTATACCTATATTATCATACAAAAGCAGATGAAATTGCTGTATAAATAAATAATACATTATTTAGATATGAAAAAAGGCTTTAGGAACAATTAATTACATTTGATGAAGAATAAGGTACCTCCTAAATTATACTCGGTGCAAACCATTTGCGCCCATCACCCATTTTACTCACCTCCTGTTTTTACATTTCCTGAGTTCCAAGATGTTTTCTTAAAAGCGGAAAGTGCAGTTTCATATGTACCCGATAAACATTTTTGATTATTGACGGATCTTAATTTTTCGTGTACGACTGTATATCTTTCAAGCTGTGAAAATATGCACATAATTATTGATTATTATTTTATTCATTCCTACTAGAGTTATCAATTAATAAAATCCACTTGGTTACATGACCACTAGATTATAGACAGTTTACCAGCCACCGAATGGTTGAACGGTGATACCTCAGACTTAAGAGTAATAAACCTGTCAGATTCATTATTTATTTATTTTGAATACTTATTTAAAAACAAAATTGTTATCAAAATAATAATTGGTCTGCTATGTACCTATCTATTATAAATACACAAAATTGTAAATCATGCTTACATATTAGTATTGTAGGCACCATCACTGCATAGTTTTTGATAACATTTTCAAAAAAAAAAAAAAAATGATATAAAAATGTTGATATTTCGTCGTTAATTGAGTAAAATGTGTATTTACTTATGTCTCTAACAGTTAAAATCACTATTTCAGTTGGGATTACATAACTTGACAATTCTGCTGTCAGACATAATGTGAAACACATGAGTAGAGGACTTTCACGGACATTTGTTGTCTCCGTATTACAAATGCGCAACATAGAGTATACAGTATTGACATGTTGTTCAAAAACCATTGGAAACTGAATTGTGACGAGTTAAAATTAAATGTACCTGCAGGACGCAGGTATACTCAATACACACATTATAGACGTTGTACTACCTTAAACATTTTCTTTAATCCTCAATTCTCGAACAAGTTAAAACGATAACTCGTTACTTTCGTTACGTTGCTGCCTAGAGCCCAATACTGAAGATAAGGACCTAGTGAGATATTGTGTTTTAAATAATAAAAAGAAATTTGTAGAGATACCCACAGCTGTTTTGCAATTACCTAATATTATGTTCATAATCATAATTATTCATACTACCTACCTAATTATTATATTGGTAACTAAGTTGCTCATATTAATAAAATACTTACTGGATTTCCTAAAGACCTGTCTAACATCATATTGCATATTCCTTCTAATGCGGAAGACGCATTTCCGTTATATATGTTACCTTTGTTGTATTGTACAGTTTGTGCAATGGGTAGAGCTAGGTTACTAAGCAATTGTGTTTTATCTTTTTGATTTCCTGCTGGAATACTACTGCACGTTCTGAAATTATGTAATTACAATTGCCATTTATTATTTTCTATCATTATACAAGCTATTTTGGTATTAATTAAGAGTTGTGAATTGGGTACTTGAATTTGCTATTAATATATTTTGCTCCATCCTTGTATTTTAACAAATCGCTAATCGATAAAGTTGCTGATCTTATATATGATGCACATCTTGGATTATAAGTTGATAGTACATTTTGGACAACCATATAATATTCTATAAGAATAAAAGCTCTCAACATTATTTATTTTTCAACGATAACCACGAAGATGGATAACTTTAAGACTATATTATTTCAATGAAATTACAATGTTATGTGTATTTTACGATGTTGTTGTGAAAGGCTAAATAAATTGACAAATAATGTGTTATATCATAGTACCTTTATAATTTATTTTTGCCTTTAAAGGGCTACTTGATGAAACTGCTGCGTGTACGAGATGTGGATATTTCATTCTTAACCAGGCAGCTAAACTTCCAGAATAAGACCCTCCAAATACTACCCATTTAGCATTTAGTGCTTCATTATCTTTTGAAATGGTGCGTATAAATGTTTCCAAGTCAGCTAATGCTTGTTCAATAGTCAAGTACATTAAATTGTTAGTGTTTAAATTACTGAAACATACAAATATCACATATTTAAAATAAAACATGAAAAATGAATGAAAATTATTTTTGTTGTTTTAATTAATATACAGAAGCCCTTAAAATGTGAGATTTTTTATTAAAAATAATATATAATACACAATCAAATAATTTGTGTTGGAATTTAATGCATGTATGTGTAAAGACGGTTTTCATCCACAGGTTATTATTACACAGTACTCGAGTTGGTATTGTTATGAGGAAGGGGGTAGCAAAGTGATGAAGATCCTCTACAATGTTTTATTTTTTTGATGGGTCATTAGGAAAGCACAAACTAATGACCGAAATAATTTTGATTAAAATGTGGATTTAAATTGATGTCAACAATATAATGCATTTTATAATTCTTATATTTTTAATATTAGTTTATTATAATATCTTCTATGTTTTAGACTACTTTTTTTTATTGTTTGTTTTTATTTTATCATCCGTATTCATTGCTTAGTGCAGTGTTCACATGTATATTGTATGTACAATAAATTATTCTTAATAAATTATCAAAATATTTAAACATGTATGTAGACTAGTGTCTAGGGGTGACATTCGTCCGAACCACAAATTAAGATTCTATCAAAGAATATACTATTTTCCCACACAATAATATACGCAAGTACATGTGAAGATTATTGAATGTTAGAACAATGAATCAAATTGACTGTATTCGTGATCAAGAATAGATATCACAAAACTATTTCCTATGTTTGGAGTTGTAGAGAAGCGGACTGTGACACTAACTACCTCATGGTAATAGTAAACTGCAGGTTAAAGATAAAAATTGAAACTAAACTAAGAAGAGAGATAAGATATAAGTTCAACCTAGAATCTCTCAAAGAAGACACTACTGGAATAAAGTACGAAGACGCTGTCAATAAGAACGTTGGAGTAGAGAAAAAACAAAATTCTAGAGCGTGGGAAAGAATAAAAGACGGCATGCATGGACCGGTGAAACAGAATATCGGACATATGAAGAACGCAAGAAACAAATGGCACAACGAATAATCTCACCCTGTAGCAGAGAAATATCACGCAGACCCTGAAATACTCATACGCAAATAAGTAGAAACATTTCAAGACAATTATTCAGATGGAGAAGAAAACATTTCAACATGATCTTACAAAACTCGGAGAATGATCTTACTCAAGAAAGAGACAGGAATTTCTTCAGAATCTTTAAGCTGTATCGATAATTCAACCAAAAATAAGGGGCAATTAAAGATCTGAATGGACAAATGTTATTGCAACCAGGAACAAAATCTCTAGGATGAAAACAATACTTTGTAAATCTTTTAAGTTGTGCAATACCAAACAACCCGATACCTCACACTGAGTACCAAAGAGCAGAACCCCGGATAAAAAGCTTAAAACTAGAGGATGTTGAAGCAGCTATACTCAGATTAAAAATTGAAAATCTCCAGCAAGAGACATTACCACAGAGCTAATCTAGTAGAGAAGAAAAGAATTACACAAAGCCATGTATAAGGTATGTGAAGAGATCTAGAATGAAGAACAAATGATCAAGAGATACTCATAATCCCCATACACCTGTCAAGGAGAATGGATTCTGTCTGCGTCACTGTGCTCAGCCTAGATCATCAGGATTACTGTTAACCACTCAATAAATTGCCTGTGCAGTATAATCGATGTTTCAAGTTTATATTTTACAGTTTACATTTCAAGTTTACATTGGATATTCAAACATATAAATAAATAACAACTATTTATCTTCAAACGATTGTTGTTATTTTGTTATCATTCAAAAATTATTAACTGAAGAAACTTGAAATATTCCACAGAATTCAAAAAGAATTTTCAATATAGAGTAGATTGTGAAGTGACTTCATTCCATGAAATCATGTAATAATATTGTATTATTCATATCATAAATACACTATGTACATAACCAAATTGTAGTAGGTATCAATTATTAAAATAAAGTCTGTTGAAGTAATAATCCAATGAAATCTTATTTGTAATATCAGTTGGATATTAGGTAGTAGGTACAATATTATTTGGACTTATAATATTTTAGTTGATTATTGCAACATTTAGAACTACATTTTACTATAGGTATACAGTATTTAATTAATATTATTGTTTTATCTTTCATTCACTCACTCAGTGGGATGGCTTCTTCCATAATACCGATGTTCCAATTGAAAACATATGGCATTACATTTTTTAGCATATTCAATCCAAGCACCAGAAGTCATCCAATCATGTGAAATTTCTTCTTCTCCTCCTATATTCAAAAATATTGGGCCACCATGTTTATAGTATTTCAAATTCATTTGATACCTCTAAAAAAAATCCAATCATTCTGTTAATCCTTGACTAATAATTACTGAATCATCTTAACACGTTATCAATTATGTAAATTCATACCTGGTTCCACGTTCTTTTATCAGAGGGATTAAAATGATCCACTTTCTGTTTAAACCATTTGTTCTCGATAATCAGACTTCTAGTTGTTGTTGTCAAATTTGGTTTTCCTACTCCCACCAGTCTCATAAAACTACCGTTATGAGCCAAAGAACCCGACCAAACGCAACACCAAAGTACGCAAAAAATTAAATTCATTTTTTAAAATTAAGATCCTTAATCTGAAAAAAGTTAACCTCTTTTTAAAAATTATACTTGAATAGTAAGCTTATTGCTAAAAACAATAACATAATCAATTTATGTATATTTTCAAAATATACATATATTGATTATATATAAATATTATTTTGTATGGTATAACGTATAAGGATATTAATTATCATTTAAAGGCATCATTTTTATTAATGAACTCTTCTGTAAGTACCTAATATTAATTAGGTATCAATATGGATACATTGTGTCTCTAGGCTTAAAACTACGACCCGCCTATAACTTATTAATAAACTATAAAATGAGTATTTTTTGATCAATTTATTGACACTTGACAGCATTGATTGATTGATTGAAGATTGATATGATTCATAAGCATTCATGATTGTAATTTAATGAAAAATTATTTCGGGCATTAGGTTGAAACCGTTTCAGTGAAAAATAATAGTTAAGGTACCAGAATAGTGGTTACGTAAAATCTGTGTGTCCATAGATACTCTAGTCCAGGGGTCGGGAACCTTTTCGTCAGAATGAGCCATTTTTTAGAAAAATTACAAAATCACGATGTCCAAGGAGCCGCACAGGTTTGAACAACCTTTTTTTTAGTTTTAATTGTTAATATAGATTATAGACAATATATTATAGAATATTAGAATAAGATAATATTATTATTTCATTGAACAATTGGTAGGCATTAAAGACATACGTCTTAAATTTAGAAAATATAGAAAAACTTTATTTCATTAATTCATTATTATTATTATTATTGTTGTTGTTTATACAAGTATAATATTATTTAATTAAATACAATAACACACAAAAAAACGTATCTTCTTAATATAAGTGTAAATTTCCCAAAGAGCCTCAGGTTCCCGACCCCTGCCCTAGTCTATAAGTATCCCAGATACTTAAAACTTTCACCTATATGATGATATTTCGACTCTTTTTGAGTTATTTGTAAGGATAAAAAAAGTTTTTTGTTTTTTTCTATAAATATTGATAAAATACGCATAGTCAAAAAGTTTAAAAATTGAATGCACGGTTCTTCATACGTTTTTATAATAATGGTTCAAATATATTGATGATACATAGGTACGATTTTTTTTTTTACAATTATTTTAAGTTAAGATTTAGACCAAATTTTTTATGAGTTCATGAACTTTTAGCTTCTATTTTATAGATGCATGGTTAAAAATGTATAAAAATTAAAAATAAAATGTTCAATTTTTTTAGTGAAGGATTGAACATTTTATACAATGTTACTCGTAAGTCATAAGTATTTCATACCATAACCAATAATTTAAAAAATATTACCTAATCTAAGTTTTTTTTAAATAGATATTTTAAGTTCAAATTTTTACGAAATAATATATATGAACAAGGAATTACAAATTTAGTTATTTTTGGGTATGAAATTTAAAAATACTATTCGTGGTAATTGACACTAAATTTTGATAAAATCGACTAAACGGCCGACGTAAATTAATTATTTGTGCGATAGACCCTGAAATCAATAGGTATTTTAATTATTTTTAAGACATAAATAAATGCTATTTTACATTTTTTTTTTTTTGATAAAATTCTTAAAAACTCTAAATTTGCATTTTGATGAAAATATTGGCGCTATTCAATTGAAATGTGCAGAATTATTGACGTACCTAAATGACAACCAATTAATTTGGGATTAAGGAAAAACACATACAAAGACGTAGAAACCCTAATCTAAGCATATCATATCACGAACATAATATGGTAATTATTTTGTAGTTATGAAAATTTTTAAAAAATTTTTTGACAGGATTAAAAAATTAAAACAAGGTTTCTCATAAGTACCTTAGTAGTTTATACTGTAACCAAACAATTTCAAAAATATTTAAACAAAGCTTTTTTATAGGTATTCAAAGTTCAAATTTAGACGAAATTAAATATTTAAACGAAGAATAACAACTTAAGTTATACTATTATTTAAATATTATTCATGGCCCGTGAGTTCTTGAATTTGTTTAAGTTTATTTTTATATGTTTTACACAATGGCATTTGCAAATTCTATGTTTTTGGCAAAAATTATATCAACCTACCACCTGTAGTATAAATTACTCAAGTACCAAAAATATTATAAAATATACTTATCTAGTAAAATAGCTGATGGACTACATTCGCTCAGAATCGTGTTTCGTACAGAAAGATTTTTATCACTCAATTCAAATTTGACACATTCATTACACTACTACAGTGACAACCCTGACATTTACACTCTACAGTACAGAATAGCAGTACTCACTTGTCCATCCAGTGGCTTGGCCAGGGGGAGTACTGCACCCACTCACCACCGATATTATAGGGTACATACCATGTTATTTAGTGTTATTTAGGTAAAACTATGTACGTAACATTTTCTTAGATATTCCTTACTATACAATTGAATTTCATAAAATACTACTGAACGATACTGTACTGAATGAATGGATAAACGAAGCACAATACATAAATGTTGACATGAGGTGATGTTAACGAGAAATATTTAATAACAATTGATAATAAAATTATTTCTGTCAATCATTTATTATTATTAAATAACTACCTATTTACAAACGCTATCTAACCGCAAAAGATTCATACAACAATTCAAAATGACATAGGTAGTATTAGGTTCCCCATATTCACCCTAGTGTGATTTGTTATGGTATCAATTAATTCGGATGCAAAGCCTTGCATCTAAATAATATGTATAATAAGACATAATGAAATATACTCACTTACAATTATATAGAAATTTGACTGTTTTAATTTGTAAATTTTTTCACTAAAGAAGTAACTTTAAAAAAATAGAAGTCAAACTATTAAATATAGGCATTTTGTTTTTATACATTTTATCAAGGTTAAATAGATACTCACCTAATTATAAAACGCTTACTAGTTGTAAAATATTTAATTAACTTAGTGTGGAAGTACACTAAATGTATCATTATATAGTGTGTATTACACATTTGTAATCTTAATGTCTATTTTACGATATCATAGCAGATATCATAAATAAAGTGATCAACTTTTTATGGTTCACAACTGAGTGAACTTTTATGACAAATTGTATTTTATTATTAACAGATAACTTATGGCTGTTAGGTGAATAATTATATTTTTATCTGATTCAAAAAATAACTTCATAAGTGAAACTAAAAAATGTTATTAAGACAAGCCTATGATAAACATGAAAACAAATTATAATTACAAAATACGTGTTTTATTTAAATTTTAAATTGTATTGACTCAGTAGGTATGTTATCCAGTCAGTATAAGGCTAGACCAATAGAGTATTTTCAATTTTTCTGGAAGGAGGTGGTCAAAAAATTCTGTTAATTTTCAACATTTTATAAGTATTTTATATCAGAAAATTGGTATTTATTTATTGTTATACTTAACACCTTTGTATGAACATCATCTACATTATATTACAACGTGGAATACTACATCAAAAACAATTAAAACATTGACAACTTAATTATATATAGCTGAATAACGCCAAAACATATTTAAAATTAAAATACCTTCCTACAGTATAGGTACTAGCTATTAAAAACATTCTTTAATAGTTTAAGTGTCAACTAAGCATTTGTCTGTATGGATAGGTCTAGTCAAAATGTATTTAAAAATACAAAGTAAAATATTTAAGTTAGGTACCATATTTTAAAATATTTGGATAGTGAAGTACGCGATCAAAGTTTATTAATGTAAATATTTTAAAAACTTTATTATATTATGTATTTCAAGAAAGAAGATAATTGACAATTATATACGATGTTTAAGTTTCCTTATGGCTTATCGAACATTCCCGAATTGTTTGTCTCACTCAGAACAATTACAATGACAATTACAGTAAATATTCATGGATAAACCATTATTTTTTCTGAGTATAGGATGAAAGATAAACATTTCATAAAAATGTTTATTACCGTCTCTCTTTCTTATTCGGAAACACTACTCTCTGCGTCTTTGATATACACATGGCAAGGGCGTCCTTAAGATTTGCGAGGTCCAGATCAAAAATAATAGTGCCACCTGTTCATTGACGCAACTAGAGAAGTGAACATGGAACTTGCGCACCCCAAAAAATAAAAACCTTTTTCTATTATATTTTGATTATTTTGATGTAAAAATAATCAATAAGTATAAGAATGTTGTTACGTCTATAATGACGTCTGAAAGCACACCACTCAACAACTCCACATTGACAAATTGTCTGCTACAGATTTCCCAATTCAGGTAAATCCGGTTTTCCAGTCCCTGGTCAGTTGGTAAAAGCTATTGTATGCAAGTAGCACGAGACGTCTCCGGTAGTTGTTGAAACTCTGCAGAACATGTTCTCTAGAAGTCTAGACAGTTTTATTAATATTTTCGTCGGTGGTCCCGTCGTTGTGAGAAGTGACCATGCCCATATTTTGGCTCACCGGGATCATGTATCTTTTAAACATAGGTACCATAGTACCTTAAGTGCTATGGTTCCGCTTCTTGTTCCTTCTGTCAGCAAGCCAGTCAACATCTCAACATCGCCGACGCGCGATGGTGTATGGAATCGCCAAATCATACACTGAACGAGTTTTCACAAATCATGTTTGTAAAACTTGAACAAATGAATTTGATTATGAAATAATTAATAAGATGCAAGTTGAAAAGAATTTTTCAAATGTTTAGGTAATACAATAAAACAATAACTGTATTTATTAAAAAAATTCATATAGGTATAAAAGTAATAAACAAATGGTAATTATAATAAAATATGCCAATTATTATTAAAAATCTGTTTGTTAACCATAAGAAATTACTACTACACTAAAAAAAGACGTTCTAAATAGTTTACATAAAAATTAATATTGCATCTTATATATTATACTAGCTCTCCCATCCGTCTTTGCCTGTTAAAAGGATTTGTTGCCTGTCAAAAATGCTAACAATATAAGATTTCAACTTTTTTCAATTCGTTATTTAGTAATCGGTGTAATAGTGTTCAAAACAATCAATACTTGGACCATGCATCTATCATCTTTAATGCTTTCTTGGTGCACGCTTACATGATGGTACAAAGCACAGAGAAAATGTCAAACCTCAAGCTATCATTGTTTAGCCATAGAAACGGATCAGTCAGTGAGTCAGTCAGGACACGTTAAATTATTATAGCCATCCCGCTCAGCGTTTACGGTGAGACACACTATAGCGATGCAAGCAGTATATTGTATATTTTTAGGTACACCCAGCGAGGTGCGTCCGCAATTGCGAATGTTTTATTAACATATTGAGTGCCACGGTGTTTATGAAGTACACGTATAGGTTCCAGGGACAACGATCGAAAAATTAGCGTTAAGAATACTATTTGAAATTTTGAACCAAGTTGTTTGGTTTTGACCAAAAATAAAATACAGGTCTAAAATTATATTCAATAACTAGCTGATCCCGTGCTCTTCGTTACCCGTTAAAAATGTCAACCCTCTGTGATACTCGCTTGTGATAATGCGAGAATTATATTAACAGGTTGGCAATCCACTCCACCTGTGATGGATTTCGGACCCCGCTTGATGCTTACTCTCTATACATAACATGTTTTATTTTTATTAATTTTATTTTATTTTGATTGCAAACACATCAATGAGCAGCTAAAGTGCAACTCAGCCTCCTCGGTAGGCAATGTGGAAAAATTCAATTTGGTGTATGCTTATACCTGATTTCTCCAATTAACCACTTGCAACCAATAAACAAAAAAAAATACAAATTTTTAATAAATATATTTATATTTCTCCTATAACCAATAGCAACCTTTTATAAACACTTTATACCCGAAATACCCTGTGCAAATATAAGTAAGTATGTAAATGTATTTAAAAGTTAATAAATATACTTAAAAAATTGAAAGAAATATGCCTTATAGCACTTCTGAAGTCGTGAGGAATATTTTTTAAAACAATTCATCAAAATCCGGTATATAGATTTTGAGTTAAATCCGAACAAACATACGTACAAAGAATTAAAAGAAAAAATCGATTTTGTAAATATTTTGTTCTGCGTAAAAATCCATATTTAAAAAAAAAATGTTTTGTGTAAAATGGATTATTTGAAATATGGAATAATATCGATGAGAATATTTTGTATATTATGGAGTGTTTATATTTTGAACCACAGGATGTTTTTAGGGTGAACCAAACAATATCTGATAATGGTAAGAGTCGGCATTTGTTGGATTATCTGAAATCTTATATAGTATAGCATACAGATTAATACATTATGCTTACTAGGTATAAAATATAATCATTTATTATTATCAAAATACTTTTGTTTTACAAATATCCATTACAAGTTTAAATAATTAAATGTGCCCCTATTTGTATTTTATTTTATTTTCATATTTATTTTAATTTTTCAAGAGATAATCTGATCCGCTGAACATATTCGTGTAAATCGTGTTAGATTTAATTTGTGGATATGACATTAAATAAATTAACAAACACAGGTATGCATAATTTATATGATTATAATAATGATTACAAATAATTCGATAAATATTAAAATTTTATTGCGGAATCGAATACTATGTATATTGAGCTGAATCAACAAAATCATTTTCCGCCAACCATTCCCTCAAATATGATCTGATAGTAGTACGAGCTTGTGTTAACTCCGGAAGATCTGACGATGCCGGAGGGTACATATCTGTGCAATGAGATGTCCCTAAGAAAGAAACAGAAAATGTACTTAAACCGCATATAATTGGTGGTATTATTAAATAGTTGTATTTATAGTTAGATACTACTACAACTACTACAAGTACGATACACTTCATATATTAACTGATAAAATATGATTTAAATTTAATTTTAAATATTAATATTAATTATTATAGTTACCATTAATAAAAATAGCCACGTTATTTTTTGTTCTTGCTTGCGTAATACCTAATGCATGCCATGGATCAACAGAACCGTGTACGAATATTACCCGGCTAACTCTAATGTCCAATTCACCGAACACCGTATTAGTACGTTCGACCGCAGCCGACAATAGCTCCGAATTATATCTAAACGTAAAATGTTCGTAAGTACGATGTGCTTAAATCGGTTAGGTTAGGGTAGAATTATATATAATTTTTAATATTATTTATTTTAAATTTATGGTACGTAAACAGTATACAATATGTAAATGTCTACATACGACATACAACATACACGCTATCTATATTCTATATACAAACAAATGATTCAGATCAAACTGGCATTATAAACTGATAACCGCGGATGTACCTTTTCTGCTATAGGCGCTAGGCAAAGCACTTTTTAATAAGAATGAATAATGATCACATTTTTTAAATAATATCTAATAGTCAATGACAAACTGTCATAATATTAATTGTCAACAAACATAAATATTTACAAATTTTTAATTGACTTGAATTTATAGGATATCTTTTTTACAAATTCCAAACGTGATATTTTACACGGACTTTACTCATTTACATTTTTTCTTTCATAAAATCTCCTTTAACTAGTATAGGTTTTCTTCGTTTTATAGTGCTTTTTAATTTGATCTTGAATCATGATTTTGAATCTTGATGAACATATTTTAAAACTTTTATATAGGTACTAATAAACATTTGGTTGAGCATAATAAACATTCCATTGAATTCAGGATAGAATGATTGTATACGTATTTGAGGTACTTAAAGTACAATGTGAAAATTCAGCACATATGGCCATGTATGAGGTGGAAAAGTAGATTCAGGTGAAATATAGATAATTATCAACCAAGTAATCCATAAATAAATCTATTTTTTCATCAACTGGTTTGATTCCCATCAGATCAGAAGCAAAATAATCACCTACTTCATCTAGTGTTAAAAATGGCAATCCAAATATGCACTTTCAAAATATACTAATCTCAGAATTATGAATACTAAAAAAGTGAACAGTTTTAGATCTTGAATTTTAAGCCATCATTGCCTTAAGTGAAATCGAATAACTCTTAAATTTATTTCTGACCAAACTGCATAAACAGCAGTATGTATAGTATTTTCAAAATCTCCGTAAATGATTTGCGGTGTAAATTGTAACTGGAAGTTATCACATTCTATACTAAAAAATTTAAACCAGTGTTTATACGTGTTTCCTGCTTTGTCGGGCCGTGAAAAATATACAAGTGGAATAAAATACTGTTTGGTTCTTTTAATCCATGAATAGTAAAAAATTGTGTTTAATTGTTTTAGGCAACATTTAAAGGCTCCATCAACATAAATGGTACCTTACTTGAATTAGATAAATATGTATTACAAATAAACATAATAATGTGTGTGATCGGATCTTTTATTATTTTGAAAATGTCATTATTAGTCTGCATAGGTAATTTTTTCAATAATTCATATTTAACGTTTTCAATTTATGCAGGTAATTTTGATTATATGAAAGACCTCACACGATGGATATTTTTTCTTCTTAAGTCTATATCATTAGAGATAATAGTGTTAATAACATGATTAGTTCTTTATGAATAATAGTTTCGCTGGTTCTTCACAATTATCGTCAACAGATTTTCTTTTTAATTTATCATGAAGTTAAGTTAGATTTTTAATTAAATTTACAAACAAAAAGATAATTAATTTTTTAAGTTTTGTCATGGCTGTAGTCTAAATTTTCGAAGACAATTTTTTTTCCATGTAAAATTTATTATCCGAGAAATGGTGCATTTCAATTATTTATTGTTTTTATTGAGGTATTTCAGAAAAAAAATCATATAATCTGCATATTTACAAGTTTAAGGAATATTTAGAGAATATTTTAAAGTCTTTCAGAACATATTAGCATCATATTTTAGGCTTTTAAGAATTAGCTCTCTAATTACTGCGAACACTTAGTTATTATAAATTTAGTTATTTTACTTTAATGCTTTACATTCTTTTTGAATCACTTTCATCGTTCAATATCATTATTCAATTCTTTGCAAACACAACATTTTAATACATTTATAATCATTACAATTTTACCTTTTCACTGTAGGTATAGACATACCTACATATATTGTATACTATCCATTTGTCATGTATATTAAATGGCACGGACACACACAAATAACGACAGAAAAGTTTATTTGGTTCAATAACTAAAATCATTTTATCTTTATTAGTTATTTTTAAATAATATGATATTGTTAAATTTGACACGGAACGGAACTGGTACATCTATTTTCAAAAAAAACTCGGGACGGAACTAGTATATATCTTTAAATTACATTTTTATACTTGGGACAAAACTCGGATGCAGCCTTAACAACATATTTTAAAAAGTACTACAAATATTTAATATAGTAACCTACTATATACTATATTATGCCTACGAATTACCTAACACAGATATTAATACACGGTGTTAGTGAACTTACGATTTTCCAAAAATGTCCTGGCACATTTCAATAAAAAAGTCCATTGGAAAGTTATGACCAAACACATGATCATCTTGACTAGATGTCTGATAAAATCCAAACTCAGTACAAGTTTGGTATGTCCATTGTCGACCTGTAACAAAATTGTGTTATCACGAAAACATAAAAATCGAATGAAAAGTTAATAGCGTATACTAACTACTAATATAATATAGACAATATAGTATATACCTACCAACAACAATATTAACCACTTTCTAGTTATTATAATAAATTATATTATGTTAGTGAAATTGTGATAATAATTCTTGAACATTATTTTCTACACAATTTGCTTACAATTTATTTGAATAGTTGAAACTCAATACTAACCTCCTTGTGCTGCACCACTATTCCAAGATGGATTCAAATAGAAATTAATCGACTGGGAATAAATATTATCTTGACACTCTGCATTATTTAATGATAATAGTTTACTGTTAACAGCAGCGTACCTATCTAACTAAAATAGTATAATTCAGTATATAATTGCAGTATTGCTACAATCCTGAGTCATCAATAATACAATAAATAAGTAATGAATATTAATTTTTATAAAATTAAAGAAAATACATGTCATATTGAGAATAATAACAAAGATAAAAATATTATGATTTATAATTTTGTACGTAATTTTTCAGGGTTTGATGGACTTTTCTTTGTCGTTAAAATATCTTTTTCTGTACAATATAAATGACAAATGTATTATACTATATTACTATGATTCATTTACTATGGGGAATAATCTATACATTTAGATGATTTAAGCAGATAATAATGCCATTGATTACAATAATAATTTAAAGACGTTAAAAGTTTATAACCTAACATAATACTCTGTTCAAACCTAAAATATTTTAAGTAGGCAACTACATGCGTCATGCTCATGCACACAATATTAGAAAAAACCTAAACTAAAAGAGTTGCTCTGCTATATAGTAGGTTTCAAATTTACTTTGTCATTGAGTAGGTCACTGTTACAAATAATTGCAAACTAAAATGATTCTGTGCAATGATAGTGTTTGCCTCTAACTCTAAGGACACTTTAAAATTAATTTATATTAAGTGGGTAGTAAAATTCTTTAGTTTAGTACAAATATATTAAAAATATCATTGTGTATAAAAAAAAATAATACTTATATGTAATAGTAAAAAGTTTGATTTCCCAGCGGTTATTATTTTTTTAATTACAACATAAAAACAAGATAACAAAAATTGCTCTTGATAAAAACGTTAATAAAATTTGTAGTTATTACGTTTTCTATAATAATTTTCTATTTTGGACAAAATTAGAACTTCACATGTCTATAAAAAAAAAATTGTGCTTATGTATTTTCGATATAAAATGTAAAATAGACCTATGAAGAACATTTTATTAAATTAGCAAGATTTCTGTCAAAATAAAAAATTGTATGTACTCTCATGATTTGACGAATTATGTTGAAATGTTCACCTCAAACAATCATAAAATCAAATTGTTCATTAAAATATTCAAGCATTTAAAATACCAATAAATAGCACAAAAGGATCCAAAATAAATTACTTCATGCCTAGTAAATGTTATTACAGAAATAATTTATGTAGATTTCCTGTCTCTAAGGTTATTCGTTTTTAAACTAAACAAATAACTAAATTAATTTTGTCTTGAATTGCTGCACATATTATTCTCAGATATTACCGATACCAATTGGATAATTTTATTTTTGCTCGATATCGATTGTTTCTAAAAGTGCGAATAGGTAATATTTTTTCTATAAGTAGGTAATAACTTAAATAAATTTGCAACTAAAACCGGCACTTATTGTTGAAGAATGAAGCATTTTTTTGCTCCGAAAGGCAATAACAGACAATTACATTTTTTTTAAATAATCTACACAAAGGTACTTTTGTAAAACCAATATAGGTAAGTTCATCGCTTTGCTTAGAATCTAAAAATGTATAAACATAAACTTACTGGAGTTGGTATTGATTCGTAAACCATTATATCACACAAAGTTCCTAATGTTACTGAGGATCGTTTAGGATCAATATAATGTCTGTTGTCTTTATTGTATTGCACAATTACTGCGAAATTGAAAGCTAAAAATGCAAACAAATATGATACATCATTCTTGTTTTTTCTGTCTAAGGGATCACACAACCTAAAACATTTCGAAAAAAAATTTTATACATAAAATGAAGGTCATTTTATAGGTTGACTTGTGGTACTTGAATTTTTTTTCAATTATTTTAGCTCCATCATCGGTTTTAAGGCAATTGTTGATCATTTGATTTGCTTGTTTTATTTGAGACACGCATTCTGGCTTATATGTTGCTAATGCTTTTTCTACTACCATAAAATATTCTACGAAAATAAATGATAATATTATGTCAAATTGTGCAATAAGTACATATTATAACTCTAAGATATGGAAAAAGACAGATTTCAAATGTCTTTAATCTTGCCTAATTTTAACATAATTTTTATATTAAAAAATATTCATGCATTAATATTAACTTAGTTACTATTTAGGCATTTCGTAAATCGTAGAATTATTTACTATGTTTTATTTTGACCATTAAAATTATTAAGACTATAACTAACCTAACTGAAACAGTGAACAATGAGAACTGTTTACAAAAAAAGTACATGGTTGGGGGGCAACTCTCGACGCCCATGTATATTTAGAGTATAGAGAATAGGCCACTCAAGCCCTCCCAACTACGATAGTTCGATCCCTAAAAAGTTTGATATGATAATGAAGTGTGGATATAACATTTCAGACTTTTGTGATTTACTAGTTAGTAGTTACAAATATCAATTTTAATAAGTCTCATAAACCCACATTATGAATTACTTCCTTGGAACACTAAAACGTATTTTTAATTTTTCTGAAATTCCAGATTATTCTCTATAAACTTCTTTTTGTGTAGGTAATTAATAGTGCTGTGATTCATGTTTTCAAATTATCACCATTTTAATTTTCAAATGTAGGTACCTACGTATATATTATATATATTATATATACATATATATGTAATTTCCTGTCTCTAAGGTTATTCGTTTTTAAACTAAACAAAAAACTAAATTAATTTTGTCTTGAATTGCTGCACATAATATTCTCAGATATTACTTTGATAATTTTATTTTTGCTCGATATCGATTGTTTCTAAAAGTGCGAATAAGTAATATTTTTTCTATAAGTAGGTACTAACTTAAATCAATTTGCAACTAAAACCGGCACTTATTGTTGAAGATTGAAGCATTTTTTTGCTCCGAAAGGCAATAACAGACAATTACATTTTTTTTAAATAACCTACACAAAGGTACTTTTGTAAAACCAATATAGGTAAGTTCATCGCTTTGCTTAGAACCTAAAAATGTATAAACATAAACTTACTGGAGTTGGTATTGATTCGTTAACCATTATATCACACAACGTTTCTAATGTTACTGAGGATCGTTCAGGATCACTATAATGTCTGTTGTCTTTATTGTATTGCACAATTCCTGCGAAATTGTCAGCTAAAATTTCAAACAAATATGATACATCTTTCTCGTTTTTTCTGTCTAAGGGATCACACAACCTAAAACATTTTGAAAAAAAATTTTATACATAAAATGAAGGTCATTTTATAGGTTGACTTGTAGTACTTGAATTTTTTTTCAACTATTTTAGCTCCATGGTCGGTTTTAAGGCAATAGTTGATCATTTGATTTGCTTGTTTTATTTGAGACACGCATTCTGGCTTATATGTAGCTAATGCATTTTCTACTACCATAAAATATTCTACGAAAATAAATGATA